>NW_024070196.1:9413491-9485800 GCF_014754425.2 Oryx dammah
CTCCAGTACTTTGGCCACCTCATGGGAAGAGTTGACTCATTGGAAAAGACTCTGATGCTGGGAGGGATTGGGGGCAGGAAAGAAGGGAACGACAGAGGATGAGATGGTTGGATGGCATCACCAACTCGATGGACATGAGTGTGAGTGAACTCCGGGAGTTGGTGATGGACAGGGAGGCCTGCTGTGTTGTGTTCACGGGGTCGCAGAGTTGGACACGACTGAGCGGCTGAACTGAACTGTGGTCCGTGTGATCAGACTGGCTAGTTTTCTTTGATTATGGTTTCAGTGTGCCTGCCCTCTGATGCCCTCTTGCAACACCTACCATCTTACTTGGGTTTCTCTTACCCTGGACGTGGGATATCTCTTCACCACTGCTCCAGCAAAGCACAGCTGCTGCTCCTTACCTTCGACGAGGGTTATCTCCTCACGGCCACCCCTCCTGACCTTGAACATGGAGTAGCTCCTCTCCACCCTCCTGCGCCTGAGCAGCCGCAGCTCCTTGGATGTGAGATTGCTCCTTTCTGCCACGCTTCTGCATGGTCTGTTGCAGCTGGCGCACTTCTGCCTTCTAGGAGGGTTGGGTCTTGTTGACTGAGGCTCTCTGTTTTTCTGAGTAGGGTTTGGATATGGGATGTTTGATAGTCAGGAGCTGAGAGAGAAGTTAAATCTCACAACAAGCCAATAAATTGGGAGATGAGTTCTTGGAACAAGGGATAATGATTTTAATCAGAATGCTAGCAGACTGAGAAGTTGGCAGACTAGCCTCTCAAAAAACCAACTTAGTATATAGTATAGTTTTGAAGTAGTAGGTGTCTTGGGTTTTGGTCCACCAACTTCCTTTCCTTTTGGGGAAAGGAAGGCAACGGCACCCCACTCCAGTACACTTGCCTGGAAAATCCCATGGATGGAGGAGCCTAGTGGGCTGCCGTCCATGGGGTCGCAAAGTCAGACACAACTGAGCGACTTCACTTTCACTTTTCACTTTCATGCACTGGAGAAGGAAATGGCAACCCACTCCAGTGTTCTTGCCTGGAGAATCCCAGGAACGGGGGAGCCTGGTGGGCTGCCATCTATGGGGTTGCACAGAGTTGGACACGACTGAAGCGACTTAGCAGCAGCAGCAGCAGCCATGTTTCTTGGCAGGGCTGCCAATGTACTGAACCCTTCACCACCACCACCAAGATGGGCACTTGATCCAAACTAATTTAATTATACTTTCTCACATGGAGTTGAATCTTGAGCAGAACACAGATACTGATTTGAGTGATGGCTCCAACCAAAGGAAAGAACCCTGATTCCTGCTCTTCTGATGGCAGAAGCAGATGTTCCTGCCTTTCTCAAAGTCTGCTGGTTTAGCTCTTTCTTATACTGTGTGGGCTGCCTGGCTTCCCCTCCCAAAGATTTTGTTGATCAAATTAATCTGTGTTGTTTTCTGTTACCCTGTCTAAATAATATGGTAATTATAATAAGCTCTAAACAAGCAGTAAGTAGACATTTTTCATGGTGCTTTGAAATGTGAATAGTCTATGGAGGGGGTTGATCTGGATGACCTATATTTCTTAAAACATTTCCATGAAAGTATGTTGTTATTTTTTTTTAATAAAAACTTTTTATCCTGTAGCAAACAGAGAAATTCAAATCCACTCCACTGATCAGTTATTCCCAAAGAGATATTTCAGTGTCTTAATACTTGGAGGCTCTTTCAGCATGCTGAGTGTTAGGAGAGCTAGAATTACTTGAATATAAACCTCTCTAACATTATATTCTCTTTGCTCTCTCCCTTCATTACCATCCCTTCCACCTCCCTCCTCATTGAAATGAAAATATAAATCACAATAGACAGCTCAGTGGTGGTATGTAGACAGGACCTGCAATATTTATTGGATGACTGTATACTTCCTTGGGAATTTTTTTAAATGCAATCTTTTTTTCCCACTATTGAATCACTGCCCATGTAGAGTCTGCTATAGAATTAATAAAGAAATGAATAGACGTATTAAGTAAAATACTGTCATAGCTACATAAAACATAAATCATAACAGCTCAAATGTATGTGCTGCTTATGTTCCATGGAACTCAAAATATTTCACATATGATCTCACTTAGTTTATAACATCCCTGTGAGATAGGTAGATAACCTGTGGTATGTAATACCTTTACCCTGCATGTCTAGAACGTTCTGTGCACACTTCCTTATTCCACCTCCTTAAATTCTTATGAGGTAAGGAAGACAAGGATCCAATTCCTTGCTTTTAAGTGATGAAAATGGATAACTCAACAGGATCAGTGATTTGCCTCCTGTCAAACTGCAGTTTGGCCACAGATGTAGATATTGCAGGACCCAAAGCATGTCCATTCAAGCCACTATAAAGAAATGAGAAGATAGTGAGATCAAAAACAATGAAGAGTGAAGTCATTTCAGCCTGGAATCCTACCACCATGGTTTCAGAGGACAGAATAGCTGCTGTTACTTCTAACATCATTTTCACTCCACACTGAAAGCACAATGATAGGAAATACAGTGGTCCAGGGGCAAGGCAAGAGGTGATGTCTAAGTTAATTTCCATTACTTCATACATTCTTCAATAGTCACATCACTTCTGGACCTCATTTTTTCCAGTGTTTAGTTTCACATGGAATATCATCCTCTGAAATTCATGATTTCTGATGGGAATTTGGAAAGAAAAGGACAGAATTGGTGGGGATAAACTGAGCCAAGTTTCTTCTAACTTGTGGCCCATTCAAGTCAAAGTGATCTGAGATTGATGGCAAAGGAAGAGAGAAATCAAAATATGTTTTCTTTCGCTTTGATAACAAATTTGAAGTTAAGTGATGTCTCCTAGTGTAGGTGAACCACTCATTTCAAATGTCCAGGAACTTTTTTTCTCCCTGCTTTCTCTGCTTCTTTGCAATCAACTCCATTGTGCCCTATCCTTTTAGACCTTACTCTGCATTGCATTTTTGGCAATAAGAAGAGTATATGTTTAAGTGTTTTTAGAGTCATTTTCCTAATATCTAAGGATATGGAAAAAATGGCAAACAAACAAGAAATAAACCTTACTGTTCCAAGTAAGAGCTTAAACTGGGCTCCCCTGGTGGTTCAGTGGTAAAGAATTCACCCACCAATGCAAAGAATGGAGGTTCAATCCTTGGGCTGAGAAGATCCCCTGGAGAAGGAAATGGCAACACACTCCAACATTCTTGCCTGGACTCAGTTATTACATACATATACTCTTTTTCATATTCTTTTCCATTATGACCTATTCAATATTCAATAAGATATTGAATATAGTCCCCTGTGTATTACAGTAGGACCTTGTTGTTATCCATCACATATATAATAGTTTGTATCTGCTAAGCACAGACTCCCAATCCTCCCCTCCGTTTACCCTCTTACTTGGCAACCACACCTCCATTCTCTATATCTATGTTTTTTTGCAGATATGTTCATATGTGTTATATTTTGGATTCCACACATAAATGATATCATACCATATTTGTCTTTCTCTTTCTGACTTACCTCACTTAATAATAATATCACTCTCTAGGTCCATTCATGTTACTGCAAAGGGCATTATTTCACTCTCTTTTATGACTGGTTAATACTCTATTGTGTGTGAATGTGTAATAATATCATATAATAATTTTGTGTGCGATATATGGGTGTGTACACACACACACATGCTGACATATATATGCATGTGTACACTGCATCTTTATCCATTCATCTGTCAAGCATATTAGGTTGTTTACATGTCTTGGTTATTGTGAGTAGTGCTACTATGAACATAGGAGTACAAGTATTTTTTCAAATTATGCTTTTGTCTGAGTATATGCCCATGAATGGTATTACTGAACCATATGGCAACTCTATAGTTTTTTGAGGAACCTCCATACCATTTTCCATAGTAGCTGCACCACTTTACATTCTTGCCAACAGTATAAGAGGGTTCTCTTTTCTCTGCACCTTCTCTAGCATTTATTATTTGTAGACGTTTTAATGATGACCATACTGACTGGTGGAGAAGGAAATAGCAACCCACTCCAGTATTCTTGCTTAAAGAATCCCATGGACAGAGCAGCCTGGTGGGCTACAGTCCGTGGGGTCGTGAAGAGTCGGACACGACTGAAGCAACTGAGCAGAGCACAGCTCATACTGACTGGTGGGAGGTGGCAGCTCATTATTGTTTTGATTTGCATTTCTCTAATAATTAGTGATAATAAACATATTTTCATATGTCCACTAGCTATTTGTATGTCCTCTTTGGAGAAATGTCTTATTTAGGTCTTCTGCTCATTTTTTGATGGCTTTCTTCTGATACTGAATCGTATGAGCTCTCTGTATATTCTGGGAATTAATCCCTTGCCAGTCTGCATCATGTGCAATTTTTTCTCCCAGCCTGTAGGTTATCAAAATTTTTGTCTTATTTATGATTTCCTTCACCTTGCAAAAGCTTATAAGTTTGGTTAGGTCCCATTTGTTTATTTTTATTGCTTTGGGAGATTGACATAAGAAAACATTGGTACGATTTATGTCAGACAATGTTTTTCCTAGGAGCTTTATGGTGTTTTGTCTTGTATTTAAGTGTTGAAGCCATTTGAGTTTAATTTTGTGTATGATATGTGGGTGTGTTCTAGCTTCATTGATTTACATGTGATTGTCTACCATTCCCAATATCACTTGCTGAAGAGATTCTTTTTCTCATTGTATATTCTTGCCTCCTTTGCTGAAGATTTAATTTTCATAGGTATATGTGTTTATTCCTGGGCTATCTGTTCATCCTTTTTATGCCTATTTTTGTGACAGTACCGCACATTTGTTTCCTGTAGCTTTGTAGTATTGCCTAAAGTCTGGGAGATTTATGCCTCTTGCTTTGTTCTTTTTCTTCAGAATTGCCTTGACAATTCGGGGTCTTTCATGCCTTTATATAAATTTTTGGATTATATACTCTAGTCCTGTGAAAAATGTCATGCAAATTTTAATAGGTAATGCATGATATCTGCAGATTTCTCTGGGTAGTATGGCCATTTTAAAAATACTAATTCTTCTAAGAGCATGGAATATCTTTCCATTTCTTTGAATCATCTTCGGTTTCATTTATGAATGTTTTATTGTTCTCAGCATATAAGTCTCACCTCTTTGGTAAGGTTTATTCCTGAATATTTTGTCTTTTCTGATGTAATTTTTAAAGGGATCTTTTGTTTGCTTTCTTTTTCTGATATTTCCTTGTCAGTGTAAAGAAACGCAACCCATTTCTATATACAACCTCTTCCCTACCAATTTTTCTTGTCTGACTTTTTGTGACTAAGACTTTTAGTACTATGTTAAATAGAAGTCATGAGAGTGGTAATTCTTGTCTTGTTTTAGATTTCAGTGGAAAGGCTTTCAGCTTTTCACTGTTGAGTATTATATTGGCTGAGCATTTGTCATAAGTAGCTTTTATTATGTTGAGATACATTCCCTATATACCCACTTTTTTTTTTATACCCACTTTTTAAATAGTTTTTATCATGAGCAGATGTTGCATCTTATCAAATGCTATTAAGATGATTATATCTTTTCCTTTGTTCATGTGGTGCATCACACTGATTGATTTGCATATGTTGAAACATCCATGTGACCCTGGGTGAATCCAACTTGGTCATGGTGTATGGCCTTTTTTTAATGTGTTGTTGGATTCAGTTTGCAAATATTGAGAATTATTGTATCTATAGTCATCAAAGATATTGGCCTGTAATTTTCTTTTTTGGAAGTGTTTTTGGTTTTGTTATTGAGGTGATAATGTCCTTGGAGATGTTTCCTCCTCTTTAGGCTTTGGGAAGAGTTTGAGAAGGATAAGTGTAAATTCATCTTTCTAGGTCTGTAGAATTTCCTGGAATGCCCTCTGGTCCTAGGCTTTTGTCTGTGTGGAGCTGTATTTTTAAATTACAGATTGTATTTCAATTCCAGTGACTGGTCTGTTCAAGTTACCTGTTTACTTTTGATTCAGTTTTGATGGGCCGTATGTTTCTAGAAACTTGTCCATGTTTTCTTCAGTGTCAAATTTGTTGCCATATAATGGTTTACAGTATTCTCTTCTGTTCATTTTGCATTTCTGTAGCGTCAGTTGTAATTTTTTCTCTTTCATTTTTATTTTATTTATTTGGGTTTTCTCTCTTTTCTTCTTGATGAACCTGGCGAGAGTATTGTCAATTTTGTTTACCCTATCAAATAACCAGCTCTTAGTTTTATTGATTTTTTTTCAATTGATTTTTAGAATATCTATTTTATTTGTTTCCTCTCTGATCTTTATTATCTCCTTCCTTCTGCTGATTTTAAATTTTGGTTGTTCTTTTTCTAATTCTTTCATGTGGTGGGTTAGATTATTAATTTGAGATTTTTCTTATTTCTTAAGAAGGCCTGTTTTGCTATGAGCTTCCCTCTAAGAACTGCTTTTGCTGCCTCCCATAGGTTCGGTATGGTGCGATTTCATTTTCATTTGCCTCAAGGTATTTTTAAATTTCTTCTTTGATTCACCATTGACCCACTGGCTTTTTTAGTAGCATGTTGTTTAGTCTCCATGTAATTGTTGTCCGGTTGTTTGTTGTTGTTGTTGTTAATTTCTTTTTCTGTGGTTGATCTCTAAATTCATAACCTTGTGGTCAGGGAAGATGCTTGAAATAATTATTATACTCTTAAATTTTTGAGGGTTGTTTTGTGCCCTGTATGTGGTCAGTCCTAGAGAATATTTCATGTACAAATGAAAAATGTGTATTCTACTTTTTTGCCATGTAATGGCCTGAAAATATCAAGTAAGTCTAGCTGTACTATTGTATCATTGAGGATCTCTGTTGCCTTATTGATTTTCTGTTTTAAATATCTGTTCATTGATGTTAGTGAATTGTTTAAGTCTCTTACTATTATTGTATTCCCATCAGTTTCTCCTTTTATGTCTGTTAGTATTTATTTTGTAGAGGCAGTGGCATCCCATTCCACTACTCTTGCCTGGAAAATCCCATGTACGGAGGAGCCTGGAAGGCTGCAGTTCATGGGGTTGCTAAAGGTCGGACACGACTAAGCAACTTCACTTTCACTTTTCACTTTCTTTCATTGGAGAAGGAAATGGCAACCCACTCCAGTGTTCTTGCCTGGAGAATCCCAGGGATGGGGGAGCCTGGTGGGCTGCTGTCTATGGGGTCACACAGAGTCGGACATGACTGAAGTGACTTAGCAGCAGTAGCAGCAGCAGTATTTATTTTATGTATTTGAGGACTCCTATATTGGGAACATATATGTTGATGTGTGTAATATCCTTTCCTTGTATTGACCCTCTATAATTCTTTACAGCCTTTGTTTAGAACTCCATTTTGTCTTATATGACTATTGTGATCCTTGCTTTCTTATCATTTATGTTTGCATGAAATATCTTTTTATATCCACTCACTTTCAATCTATATGTACCTTTTGCCCTAAAGTGGTTCTCTTATAGGCAGCATGTTGTAGGCGCTTTTTCTGTTATCTAACCTGCCACTATGTGTCTTGATTAGAGTATTTAGTCCATTGACATTTAAGGAAATTATTGTTAGATATGTATGTATTTTCATTTCAAAACTATTTTGTCTCTTTGATTTTATATTTCTTCTTTGTTCCTTTCCTTTTTCCTTTTGTGGTTTGAAGGTTTTTTTTTTGTATTATGCTTATGTTCTCTTGTTTTTGGTTTTTGTGAATCTACTGTATATTTTTGGTTTGTGGTTAACCTATTTTTCAAGTGTAGTAACCCCTTCCTATAATATCTTCTTGCCTTAGACTGGTAGTCATATAGGCTCAAACACATTCTAGGAAAAAAAAAAACCTACATTTTCTTACTCTTTTCACCTACATTTTATTATTTTATATTTACATCTTCATGTTCATCCTTTTGCTGCTCATTGTGGTTATCATAACTTTCACAGAAGTTTTTTTTTTATATTTTTTTCATCTGTGTGCTGGCATATTTAAGTGATTAAATATTATATTTAATATTATATAAAATCATATTAAGTGATTAAATCACACTATCCAGTTGTGATTTTTTATTTGCTATGGAGTCTTTCTCTTTTTCTATCTAGCGAAGACTTTTCAATAGTTACCTTAGAATAGGCTTGTTGCTGCTGCTGCTGCTGCTAAGTTGCTTCAGTCATGTACAACTCTGTGCAACCCCATAGATGGCAGCCCACCAGGCTCCCCTGCCCCTGGGATTCTCCAGGCAAGAACACTGGAGCAGGTTGCCACTTCCTTCTCCAATGCATGAAAGTGAAAAGTGCAAGTGAAGTCACTCAGTCATGTCTGACTCTTAGCGACCCCATGGACTGCAGCCTACCAGGCTCCTCCATCCATGGGATTTTCCAGGCAAGAGTACTGGAGTGGGTTGCCATTGCCTTCTCTGCAGAATAGGCTTAATAGTGCTGTATTCTTTTAGATTTTGCTTTTCTGAGAAATTCTTTATCTTTCCTTCTACTCTAAACTGTAATCTTGCTGGGTAGAATATCCCAGGTTACAGGCTTTTCTCTTTCAGGACTCTGAATATATCTTGTCACTCCCTTATGGTCTGCAATCTTTCTGTAGAGAAATCAGCTGATAACCTTATGGAGGTTCCCTCGTAATTAATTCTTTGTTTTTCTCTTGCTCCCTTTATTGCCATTTTTATTATTATACATCTTGGTGTAGGTATATTTGAGTTTATCTATTTGGGATGCTCTGTTCTTCCTGTACCTGGATATCATTTTCCTTCCTTAATTGGGAACTTTCCAGTCATAATTTCTTCAATTATATTTTCAATCCCCTTTTCTCTTTCTTCTCCTTCTGGAATCCCTGTTATGCATAGATTGCACATTTTATATTATCCCATAGGTTTCTTATATTGTTTTCTCTTTTTTTTGTTTGATATTCTATCTGCTGTTTTGATTGGGTGATTTCCATTATTCTGTCTTTCAGATCACTTTTTCGTTCTTATGCATTATTCATCCTGCTATTCATTGCCTTTAGTTCAACTTTCATCTCTGCAAATGAATTTTCTAATTTTTCTTGGGTCCTCTTTATAGTTTCTAGCTCTTTTTAAGAGTAATTTGCATTTCTGTTCATAGTCTTTCGTAATTTCAGTATTTTCATTATCTCCTTTTTATAGTGGTGTCTATTAGACTGAGGAGGTCTGTTTCATTGTTCACTTGTTCAGGGGAATTTTCTTGATCTTTTAATTGGGAATGGTTCCTCTGCTTCTTCATTTTACTTTTATTTCTCTTGCTTTATGAGTTTAGGAGAAACAATTATTTACTGTGGTCTTGGAGGGCTATTTTTATGTGGGAACATCCCCATATAGCCTGTTTGGGTTGAATATTTTTGGCACAAAGGCTGTTTTTAGTATGGATGCCTGCCACCTCTCTTCTCAGCGTATGCTGGCCTTGTCCCCCTTGATAGGAGGTGTAACTGGTATTGGTGGCCAGAACCTGCAGTGAATATTGAGCAGGGCCTCCTCTTTGCTGTTTGGTTCTCACAGTCCTGTCAGGGACAAGGTCTGTTCCCTAGCTGTTGAAGTGGAGCCTGTGAGATCCATTTTTGTGCTGTGTTTTTGATGGGTGGTGTGAAATTGGTGGGACTGGAGCTCTTCCATGGGGAGAAGAGCCACTGAGCATTCCTCTGCCAGAGCTGTTCACCACTGACTGTACTGTTTTGTCACCTGTCACCTGTTGTGTGGGCTCACAAAATACACTGTTGTTTGCACTGCCCTTGACCCTATCTCAACCTTGGGAATGCTGATAATCAGCCCTGGAATCCCTCAGGCATTGTTTTCACAAAGTCATCGGTGCAAATCCACAGAAGTCAGGCCCTAAGACTGTAGTAGTTGCATGCCCAGACCTGCTCTAGGAGCTTTGGAGGTGGCTCAGCCCAGCCCCGACATGCACATGCTCACAAATCCCACAGCTGCTATGGCCGCGCCAGTCCCAACTGCAAGAGTACCCGTTGTCCATTCAGATGTCCTGAAGGCATTAAATTTACAAAGCCTGGCCCAGGAGGAACTGGCCAACGTGGCAGCTAGGATTGTCCTCCCAAAGCCAGTGGAGGCAGGGGCCAACTCACAGAGCAAAGTCTGTAATGGTGGCTTCACCCCTCCCTTTAGGTGCTCTTAAGGATGGAGCTTCGCTTCTGCGGTGGGCCCAGGGCTTCTTTGACAAACACCTCTGGTTGCTGCAGTGCCACACTCCATCCCTTCAACGGTCTCCTTACAGCCAGCAGCAGTCCTCTCCCTGAGTCTGTCCTCTGAACCCTGAGTTCCGTCACCAAGCCCCTACCCACGCCAGCAGATACACCTCAGGCTGGAGGAACCAGGTGCTGGCACGGCCTCTCTGCGCAGGTCTTTCTCTGTTCTGCCCGTCACAAAGAGTTGTTGTGCTCTCCTCTGATCCTGTGAGTCTTCTTTTCTGTCATGCCTGATCTTCCCACCAGTGAGGGGGCTTTCCAGGGTGTAAACTTTTCTTCTTTTTCAGCTCCCTCCCAGGAGCACAGGTCTCATCCTGCTTCCACTTTCATTTTTTTCCTATTGTCCCACCAAGTTACATAGAGACTTTTTCTGTCCTTTCAGGTATGTGAGCCTTTCTGCTGATATTCTATACATGTTCTGTGAGAATTTTTCTTTTTGAAGATGTATCTTTGATGTATTTATGGGAGGAGGTGAGTTTCCTGTCCTGGTCCTGCTACTCTGCCATCTTGGTTGGATCCCCTCTTTGGGCTGTTTTTAAAAACCAAATCCACTTTCAAAAGACAAAGATTCAGTTTCCACTTGCAGCCAAGATGGACTAACAGAGATTGAATTATCCTCTCACCCTCAGTTTGAGGCATCTTCCTCTCTCAGTCCTCTTCAGAAGAGAAGGCAGGGGGTAAACTCTGACCTGGATTGCCTATTGTCTATGGTTTGTCAACACTATAATGAAATATTTGAATCTACAAGAAATAGTAGTTATGGTCTTAAGATCTCTGTCATATTTTCTTCCATCAAAATCTGAATCTTTTCAGAGGACAATGGAGCTTAGAATATCACTCTTTGCAAAAGCAAAGCAAGCGTATGTTTCAAACTACTTTTCTTAATCTTCCCAGCAGTTACTGCAAACCATGAAGGAACTTTTGTACCAACTAACTTCTCATACTCTCAATAAAGAGAAACTAATGACGTAGAGATTTTTGTGAAGTGCTTTTGAGCTAAAAACATCATCATGAGCTTTTATATGGTTTCTTTATCCTTGGACCAAAAAAATCTTTGCCAAACTAAGATGAGAAAAGTCAACTCTCCATAACAAAAGCAAAACAAACTTCATGTGGATCTGTAAGAAAAAAAAAATTGCTGAATGAGAAAAATGGTCATTTGTCAGATGTGATGTAGAAGCTACCTTGGTGAATCAGGTACCTATTTCTACTATCGAAGAATGTCATGTGGAATAGTTTGTTCTAGGATCAGAAAAGAGCTTCTCCAAACAACAAATAGAGTGATAAAGAACATTTCCTTTAGCCAGCTAGCATGTCTCTAAATGCATTTCTGCCTGGTTTTATCTATAAAGAAGAGTGGACATTTTTAACTCAGCAACCAACTCACTATATATAGTTACACAAAACCTTGTTGGTATGGACTTTTGAATCAAGAACTAAAGTGAAATTAGAGGAATATAGAAGTTGTAATATCTTCAAACAAATTAAGTTTTGACTCTATAAAGCATATTGTTTTTGCTTCACTGAGATCACCTCATATCACTCCTATAATTTCTTACTCCCTACTCAGCCCTCACACCCTACACCTACCTCTTTTTACTTCAGTGGCCAATGCCACAGACTCTCCTTCAAGGTCTGTCCTCAGGCTACTGAAAGCACTGCTTTGGCCAAATAAAGTAGAAAAAAGTTCTGGGAGTGTACTCCCTTGTCTTCCTCCACTTTCACTGTGTGAAAAGTGTCAGTCACTCATTCGTGTCTGACTCTCTGCGACCCCATGGGCTGTGTAGCCTGTGAGGCTCCTCTGTCCATGGAATTCTCCAGGCAAGATACGGAAGTGGGTAGGCATTCCCTTCTCCAGGGGATCTTCCCAACCCAACGATGAAATCTGGGTCTCCTGCATTGCAGGCAGATTCTTTACTATCTGAGCCCACTAGAGAAGCCCATAGCACTAAGCAAATGTCTAGTTGATACCAAACTAGACAGTCCACGTTTTTTGCCTAGGATAAGGCACTCAGAGGATTCAAAATGCCCCAGAGCTGTTCTTTGGGTTCAAGGTGAGGCCAAGAAAGACCCTGCCTGAACCCCAACCCTTGCTTGGCCTGCCTCCTTCCCTGCCCTGTCTCTCTTTCTAGTTTCTCCTGGAAGTACCTCCTTCATAAATCACCTGGCCCCAAATCTTCTCTGAGGCTGTTTCTGGAAAAACTAAGCTAAGGTAGTAGCTCAAACCACTAATAAAACCATGCCATCTGCATTCCTTACTAATCTATAATGAGTCATCTATGTGTACATGCAATGCTCAAAAACAGAATTTTTCTGAATTGGTTTATATTAACCAACTAAAATTTTACATAATTTGTTAATCACCTTCATAAACCTCTCCCTCAAAGAGAATCTAAAACTAAACATCATCCTAGTGAATGTGAATATAAGTGGAAAGTTAGAAGAGTACAAATAAGATGTAAAATAATATTTAGGTTTGCAGCAGTTTTGAAGCCTCTTCACTGAATAAAAATTGTCAAATTCCTTTCAAGTGATGTATTTTTTAAATAGTCTACAAATTATTTCATTAGGTCCCTTGAAAGACATTTGGCTCCTTTCAAATTAATATAGCAGTTGATCACCTAATAGGGTTTAATTTTGATAGAGGACACACTGCGAAAAGAGAGAAAAAGTCGTGATAAATAGGAGCAGCTTTGAAAATGAGTAGTAAATGTTTTTGACCCACTTCCAACTCATTAAAATCTTTCTGAATCCAACCTAAATCCTTGCCTCAGAACCTTAATAGCCTTTAGTCAGAAAATTGAATTAACTTTTGAATTTAACTTGTAAAGGTCAAAAGGAACATACTTCTAATGACAAAGGAAATTAAATATGTGCTAGTTCATCTTCTATTGTTTAATACCTAATATATCATTTATCTGAAAATGAGAGGAAGATTCTTTTTTGTGCAAAATAATGCCCATTTTTAACTATAAAAATATGGTTATGTTCCTTTTAGTTTATCTCCTTTCTTTGAAAACTAGAAAATATTCAT
This sequence comes from Oryx dammah, assembly GCF_014754425.2. NCBI lineage: Eukaryota > Metazoa > Chordata > Mammalia > Artiodactyla > Bovidae > Oryx > Oryx dammah. The sequence continues at coordinate 9,426,739 of NW_024070196.1, forward strand.
ATCTAATATGAGTTATAGTTTGAAATATAGGTTATCTTATATACAGGCAAGAGAAAATTGGAGAACAGTAGCAGTAATCTCCCTTAAGGTAAATCCAAAATATAAACCCCTTCATTCCACAAACATTAGGTACCTAATATGTATCAAAGACATGTATGGTCCCTTTGTTCATGGAATTTGGCCTGAAAGGGTTTTTCCCTCAGTTTTTTATCCTATTTGACTTCTTTTCAGTCCAAAATTGACACTGTTGCTCAATCCATTCCTCTTGAAAGGATCTCCCTTATGTCGATATCTAGAGAGAAACGAGACCTCTGAAATATTCATCCCTCCTGATGCCCTCCCATTTTTCCTAATCTCCTTCTGCATCTTTCTTTTGTTCATCTGTAAATGTTGACTTTCCCCAAGAGTCAATTCATGCCTGGCTGTTTACTTAGCTTCATCCACCCCCACAAGCTGCTGACACCACACAGCCATTTCCAGGCTGTATTAGTCTATGCTCTAGACGTGTATTCTCAACTGTCCACCATTCCGCCTGGATAACCCAGAAACCTCAGACTCAAGGTATCCTCTTTCTTTTTTACCAAAAAGTATGTAAAGGAAAAAATTCCCCTTCCCTATCTTCCTAAAGCCCATAAAATTCAACCCATTCACAGCAAAACCTAGCTGCCTTAAATCAGAAAATCTTTTATCTGGACTACTTTATATAGTATTTAGCTGGTCTTTTGTTCTCTAATCTCTCCTTCCCACCTTTCTGCCAAGTCAAAAATTGGGTGGTACAAACCTAAACTATCAGTTATAAATCAGATATGAACCACGTCAATCTTCATTTTAAAATCCTTGTACCCCCTTGTTAAGTCACAGCATAAAATCCAAATTCCTCCATACGGTACACATCTTCTTGCCCATGCCTCTGTTGATGGACATGTAGGTTGCTTCTGTGTCTTGGCTATTGTAAACACTACTGCAACGAACATCACAGTGCCTGTATCTTTTTGAATTACAGTTTCATCTGAGCCTGTGCCCAGCAGTGGGATTGCTGGGTCATAGGGTAGCTCTCGTATCAGTTTCTCATGGAAATTCCATGCTATTCAACACTCCAATAAGAAATGTTAAAAATAATAAATAAATACAGTGCACAGTGCTTTCCAACCTCGTTCACTCTGGCTTGTAAGATTCTTCTCCGTCCGTCTCTATCACCCGTTCATCAGTACTGAGATCACAGGCATGGTCAAGCCTGTGTGTTCGTCCATAGAGCTCTCTCTCCCTGCCCTGCTGCCCTACACCACCTTGTACTTGACTCATCCATATAGCTGAGAGCATCTTAAAAATAGGCACTGACTTCTATTCATTTTTGTACCTTCAGAACCTAGCTGAGTACAGGATTCTCATGGATGTTCAATTGACATTGAATTCAAAACCATTTACAATGTGGTTTTAACTCTGCTTTTCTGTCTCATCTCCAACTTTTCACCCAATTCACCCAATTTTCTAGTCATATAGACTATTCATCATGACTGAACAAGGCATGCTATTTCGTACTCTAAGCTCCTTGTTAAAAGCCTATTCATCCTCCAAGAATTAACTCAGTTATAGACTAATCTTCTACATTTTATATGCATATTTCCTTTATGATTTGTGAGGGTTTCTGCATCTTTTCTCTTTAGACATACCCAGGTAGAATTAATTATCATCCTTTTTAATAGCTAATTATTCATAAAACTTACCAAATTAAATCATATATATATATATATATATATGTCTTGATCTCTCCTATTGAATCATAAGATATTTATCTTGTCTCATTTGTGTCTCCAGCACCAAGAATATTGCCTGGGAAGTTAAACTGAAAACTGGATTATATGGGGCATTAGATTCTCAAACACATAGTTCATTAGTTTGGCTGACATTAGAATTTCATGGGGAACTTTTAAAAAATACCAGTGACCCTGTCCCATCTCCAAATAGTCTTGCTTCATTGGTCTGGGAGAGATGCAGCACTCGTATTATCGGCAGTGTTCCATGGCTGATTGACAGGGAAAGTTGGCAGGGAATGGCAGTGGGCAGCCCTAGAGGCATAAGAAAGGGTCACATTATAGAGCATGAATGCCAGCTCAAGGCAATTAAGGACTAACTTGCCCTGGGACCACATCATCTCTCACCATGGACTCTCCAATTGGTCGAGAATCTTGGGAGACTGAATGAATGTGAGTTTTCCATGATCAATTCTACAGTGTCCTGAGGACCACTTACCTTTCTTTAGTCAATAGACACAATACTAAAAAGCACTCTCTCCCATCCTCTGTCTCTCTCTTTCTCACAGCTCACTTGCTGCAAACTCAAACAAGTATTTCCGGCCTGCTTATGGGGGTATTGGCTTTTGTCTCCACGGAATATTTTAAGCACTAACTTGGGTTCCCAATCCTCTTTCCCTACATTAGCTTCTTCACCACCACAGTAGTCACTTGATAACCCTCACTTACAGCCTCAGATCTGCAGCAGCTGCTGAGTCATTTTGACAAGGACAACAATAATTGCAACAGCTTCAGCCTAACACTTAGCAGGCTATGGCATCCTGCCGCAAGACCAAAGAGCCAAAACATTAAGTTCTAGGGACATGCCCCCAAGACTGCCTCAGCATCATTTATGACTCCCGCCTCCCCCACAAGGCTATCCTATCTGATAGCATCCCATTTGCCCTAGGAAGGATAGATCGATCTCATGGGACCACTGATCCTGCCTTGTTCCTCCCACTACTCCAGTCACTGCCCTGCAGACCCCATATTATGCTATGGTCCATCAGCTTCATCCCGCCCTTCTCTTCTCTGCTTTGTGATGCTGAGTCTAGGACTCTGCAGCCTGCATTTCTGTTTCGCTGGCTGGCTCTGTTAGACTCTTCCATAGGGCTGCTGGAGGAGACTACAGGCCTGCAGAAAGGGAGAGTCTCCTGCTTCCTGCTCACTCTCCATGGGCTTTCTGTTCCTGACAGCATTGATCAACCATGCCTCTGCTTCACCCTGGCAGTTAATCCCAATTAATAGCAAATCCAGTTTGCAGTTTGTTTGTTTGTTTTTTCCCCAATTTTATATGCCCTCTCAGAGACACCAGCAGCAGCTTGTGTCTTTTTAGAAATTCAGGTCCCAGGTCCACAGGGTCCCCGCTCTGACCATCCAAAAACCAGCCCCCTCCTCCAAGCTTTAAGTTGTAACAACTCCGACTCCTCCCTTCACGTTCTGAGCCTCTCAGCCTCAGGGTTGACGACTGCTCCCTGCAGTTGTTACCTTGGAGATAACTTCAGGTTGTCTTTTAGCCTTGTCAGTTCTTCAATCATTAATTAACAATTCTTTATGTTAAATTCTCACGGTGGGGGGAAAAAAAACCAGTGTGATTCCTTATTTTGATCGCACCCTCTTATTATGCCTGGCTCAAACAGGCATAATTGCCTGAGTTATGTCTCAGCTAGTTCTGTGCCTTGAAGCTCTCAGCTGTCCTCATTGGAATCTGCCTCTGTAACATGAACAAAAGTGTTTGAATTGTAATATTCGATCCACTACTGATGTAGTTATAGTCATATACTATGGACTGTTTGACTTGAATTTTATTTTCAAAATAATATAAGCAGTTTACACTTTTAAGGAATAACAAATATAGTAAATAAACCATTAGCTCTTATAAAGAAAATGTCCATGCATCTTCAAATTTTCCAATACTGTCGCCAACATAAGTACCTGGCTTCCTTGGCATCTGGGATCAAATGGAAAAGGGTCAAGTACACAAAATGTGCACACCAAAGTGAGCTAAGCTCCCTCTCCAGCTAATCAACTTACTCTTATACCATGTTTTTAATAGAGCACATGATGTAAAATTCTCAGAATGTCTTAACTTGCCATTGATTTTTTAGATTCATCCAAAGGCATTTGAATTTTCAAACATAAACATAAAATCATCTACTCAATGAACATGAATTTGAGCAAACTCCAGGAGATAGTGAAGGACAGAGGAGCCTAGCATGCTGCAGTCCATGGGATCACAGAGTCATACACAATTAAGTGACTGAACAATAACAAAAAGACTGTTAGCACTGCTATTTATTTAGCACTTAATGCATGATTATCACTGTGCTTCAGTTCAGTTCAGTCACTCAGTCGTGTCCGACTCTTCGTGACCCCATGAATTGCAGCATGCCAGGCCTCCCTGTCCATCACCAACTCCCGGAGATCACTCAGACTCAACGTCCATCTAGTTGGTGATGCCATCCAGCCATCTCATCCTCTGTTGTCCCCTTTTCCTCACAGTATCTTAATACTGTACACACAGTATTTTATTTAGCCTTTACAAAAACTCTAGAAATAAGTCATATTATTATGTTTCTTATTATAGATGAGAAAACTGGGACACCAACAGGAAAAGTAACCTGCTGATCGCAAAGAACTCGTAAGTAACAGAAGTGGGATTCTGACTATAGAGCCCACACCTGTTGGCCATCCTTAATATGTTAGCTCTATGCACACACTTTGCTTGTGAATGCACCTCTTGTGATAAAGACTACACATGATTTTTACCAATCAGATGGATAATTGTTTGCTTTTACAATGCTTAAGGAATTATTATCACTATATAATCCTTTCAAAATCTTTTATGATTTTGGATTGTAAACCTACTTTACTTTATATTACAATTCCCAGCTTATGAAAGTTCACTAGCAAATCATGGCTTTTTAATGTAATGTATTTCCCAGGAGGAATTAAGTTTCCTGGGCCAGTCCACAAAACATGTGGAATTGTTCATCACATTTTTAGCAGTAAAATTAAGTAGAAAACAACAGAGTTGGCTTTTCCTTTTAAAATTATAAAATATATTTTTAAAACAATGAGCCCTTTTGAAAAGCTATGGAACTCAGCAGGGCTGTAAGAAGGCCAGGTATCTTCTGTGGGGGTGTGGGGGGTATAGGACATACACATGAGATGCGAGAGGATAGAAGTTACTCTGCCCACAAAGCCCCCAAGAGGGAAAATAACCATGCCATTATTCCCTATCTACCTGTCTACCCACCCTACCATTGCATAGAGTATGTTCTTCCCTAAGGAAAAAGGAGATAAACTGGGGGTCATAGGCCTAGCAGATAAATTTATCAAAGAGCCATATCACCAGCTAGCCATATAAAGAGAAGGGCATCAAAGTCAAGCTTAAAAGGGAAAAAAATGGCTCTGTCTCAGGTCCAGGAAGGTGATGGGTGTGAAAGAAAGGAAGTTCCTCTGAACAATTTTGTTACCAGAAGTCAAGTGATAGGAAGAGGAGGTGCTTTAAAAGAAAAGCACTTTAGCTGTGATACCATCATAGATAAAAGCTATGAAATAGATGAGCTGTAGGTACACTGGGCGTATTGTTGGGACCATTCCTACACAATCCTTTCAAGAATCACAATTATCTTTGGCTTCCCTTATTTAGTTGTTTAGATAAGATCTTGTTTCCAGGGAGACTCTTACTCAAAGATATTTTTGGAAAAATGCTACCAGTAAGAAATGAATCTAAATTGTTTAATTCTGAAGAGACTTTACATTTTTCCTCTTTTTAATCTTTTAATTCATGTATTCATCCTGTCAGCAAGAGTTCATCATAAACCCTCTGTGGGGCACTGTCCTAGGTGCTAGAAGATACACCAGAGAAAAAATACTGCCTCCAAAGAGTTTATATCTTAGTTTTACAATCATTTGAGAGTCATCTGAAAAGTATTTTTAATAAAGTGGCAAAGGATAAAGGATGCCATCCAGATAACTACAATATTATTTGTCTTTAAAAGAAAATATGGATTCTCAGATAGATCAATAAATTTTCCTTTTAAAGTGATATCAGGCAAATGTGACTTGTACAGTTTTTATTTGGCCTTATAGTTTTTGGCTTGCACATGTTTAGGCCACGTAGAGCTGTTGTTTGAAGCACAAAGATAATGGACAAAGTAGACATAAGAAAAGCAAAGTGTATACCATAAGCAGAGGTTTGCCCTGACATTCTGCAAATTTCCTCCTATTTGAACCGAAAGCTGAAACTTAACCTTCAAATGTGTTTTACAGAATTTAAGAAATCTCTAACTCATCAACTAGGTTCCAAATATTGTCAGTTGAACATATATCAGAGTTCTCTAAGTTTGTTGAGAGTTCTTAATTCAGGGAATAAACATGAAACATAGGTTGCTACTGAGGAAATTGTCCAACAAACCATTAGAAAAAAGAATACAATGCTCTGGAAAAGGAAATGCTAAGATGTCAAAACCTTCTTCAAACAGAATCTTAAGGCTAGAGCCCATCTACACTGAATAGATTAAAAGAGCATTGAAAGAAGATGAGTCCAGCTTTTAACAGATGTTTTTCTCTAAAGTAGATAATACAAGCCTAGAAATAAGCTATTAGATAATAAAATTTTAAGTAAAATCAAATGGTAAAATTCAGTCTATAAACACTAGAAGTGAAATGTAATAAAAATTGATTAATTTGACTCTGTTAATTCAGAATTTCAGATAATCTCATAAAAAATAAACTAAAGTTACCTCTTTGGTAATTTGGGGAGAAAGATCTTCTAGGTCAATATTTCTCAGTGCTAATGTTCATAGGAATCATCTGGGGATCTTGTTAAATGCATTCCAGCAGCTCTGGGGCGGGGCCCTGAGTGTCTGCATTTTTACTGACTCCCTGCCGGCCCTTTGGGGCTTCCCTGGTGGCTCAGCTGGTAAAGAATCTGCCTGCAGTGCAGGGGGGACCCAGGTTCAATCCCTGGTTTGGGAAGATTCCCCTGGAGGAAACAGCTACCCACTGCAGTATTCTGGCCTAGGGAATTCCATGGACTGTATAGTCCATGGGGTCACAAAGAGTCAGACACGGCTGAGCGACTTTCACAAACTGCTAGTACTTTGCTCCCAGTGCACAAAAGTATTTTGAGTAGCATCTGAGAAAGGATCTGAGAAAATCAGTATAAGCCAAATTGTACAGGGAAGAGCAAACCAAGAAAAAACATATTTTCACCGTATCATTGGAGAAAAAAATGACTACTTACAAATGAGTCTTTGCTGTTCATTAAAACAGCTTTGGTAGGAGTTCTACATGGTAACATGCTGTAAGCAAATAAGTGGAGTTCATTCACATTGTCAAAAAATGAAAACAAAAAGAGATTTTCTTTAGAAATACTCTACTTTATCCCATTTAAATTCTAATTTCATTTGTTTCTAGTGCTTTTATTTTAGTTAATGAATATGTGGAATTTTGACCACTAAAAGCAAAAGAAACTGATATCTTTACCCATCTTCAATTCTTCTTGGGTTCATTTTCCAATCAAGTTTGATAATTCCCCCACATATTTACTCATTTACTCAGGAAAAGCTTACACACAGAAAGAAAAATACTGCTAAGAGCAAGTCCTAAAGTAACTAATTCAGAACAGATTCTAAGATGAGCCACTCCCACTCCAACCCAACCTGGTAAGATAGATAAACAACAAATTGTTAAGGTAAATATTATGACATAACACTCGCTATAAATATAAAGCATCAAAAGCTCCAAAGTAGTATTTTCATGGGTCACTACCATGACTGACAATTATTAATAGCTGAGGTTGTCCAAAGACCTTTGGTGTGCCTTGGTCCCCACCACATTGCTGAAGCTAGAGAAATAAGAATGAATGGTGATTGCACTTTCCTATTCCCAGGGAGTGTAAAGATATATGAATTTTGTGGGTATCTGTCTTTAGTCACCAGTGATGATCTTGTTTTCTGTGGTAAATGAATAGAAGCAGAGGCCAGGAGGACAGAGAGATATACGTAATGACAGGAGTGTGCAGGAAGGCATAGGATGCCGCAAGACAGAGTGCTTTCTGGGGAAATAAACAAAAGGTACAGTTCCCTTTTCTCCACATCCTCTCCAGCATTGATTGCTTGTAGATTTTCTTTTCTTTTTTTTTTTTTTTTTTTTGATGATGGCCATTCTGACCAGTGTGAGGTGATACCTCATTGTAGTTTTGATTTGCTTTGCTCTAATAATTAGTGATGTTGAACACCTTTTCATGTGTCTCTTGGCCATCTATATGTCTTCTTTCAAGAAATGTCTATTTAGATCTTCTGCCCATTTTCTAACTGGGTCACTGGTTGTTTTGATATTGAGTTGCATGAGCTGTTTATGTATTTTAGAGATTAATCCCTTGTCAGTTGCTTCGTCTGCCCTCTCGCACTATTGTTGGGAATGTAAATTGATACAGCCATTATGGAAAACAGTATGGAGTTTCTTTAAAAAACTAAACATAGAACTACCATATGCCCCAGCAATCTCACTACTGGGCATATGCCCTGAGAAAAAGATAATGGAGAAAGTCACTTGTATCTTATTCTCATGCTAATTGCAGCACTATTTACAATAGTCAGGACATGGAAACAACCTAAATGTCCATAAATTGATGAATGAGTAAAGAAGATGTGGTTTTTTGTAGTTTAGTCACTCAGTTGTGTCTGACTCTTTGTGACCCCATGGACTACAGCCCACCAGGCTCCTCTGTCCATGGAATTTTCCAGGCAAGAGTACTGAAGTGTGTTGCCATTTCCTTCTGAATATTACTCAGCCATGAAAAGGAATGAAATTGGGTCATTTGTAAAGATGTAGATGAACCTAGAGTCTGTCATACAGAGTGAAATAAGTCAGAGAAAAACAAATGTTATATTACTATATATGTGGAATCCAGAAAAAAAATGGTACAAATGAACCTATTTGCAGGGTAGGAATAGAGACAGATGTAAAGAACAAACATGTGGATGCAGTGGGGATAAGGGAGGGTGGAACAAATTGGGAGATTAGGATTGAAATATATACATGACCACGTGTAAAGCAGAAAGCTAATGGGAGCCTGCTGTACAGCACAGGGTACTGCGCTCACTAAGCGCAGGCGGCTGCGAGAGCCGGCTCACTAAGCGCAGACGAGAGGAGCTACCCCACGTCTGAGATCAGGGGCAGCAGCCTAGAGTGCCGGGCTGCGACGGCACAGGGACGGCCGAGAGGAGCTGCCCTGTGTCCGAGGTCAGGGGCGGTGGCCGAGAGGAGCTGCCCTGCATCCGAGGTCAGTGGCAGCGGCGGGGAGGAGCAACCCCAAGTCTGCGGTCAGGGGTGGCGACTGGGAGGAGACACCCCGCGTCGGAGGTCAGGGGCGGCTGCCAAGAGGAGCTACCCTGCGTCCGAGGCCAGTGGTGGCAGGGAGGAGACACCGCACGTCCGAGATCAGGGACGGCCAGGAGAAGCCACCTCATGCCCGAGGCCAGGGGTGGTGACCTTGAGGAGCCACCCCGAGCCCGAGGCCAAGGGCAGCAGCTGGGAGGAGCCACCCACACCCAAGGCCAGGATCTCCAGCCGGGAGGAGCAACCCGAGGAGTGGTGGCTGTGCAGGCACCAGAGGGTCTAGAGGAGCTATCCCACGTTGAAGGTCAGGAATGGTGGTGCTAAGGAGATACCCCTCGTCCAAGGTAAGGAGCAGCGGCTGTGCTTTGCTGGAGCAGCCGTGAAGAGATACCTCACGCCAAGGTAAGAGAAACCCAAGTAAGATGGTAGGTGTTGCAAGAGGGCATCAGAGGGCAGACACACATACTCACAGAAAACTAGTCAATCTAATCACACTAGGACCATAGCCTTGTCTAACTCAATGAAACCAAGCCATGCCTGCAGGGCAACCCAAGACTGGCGGGTCATGGTGGAAAGGCCTGACAGAATGTGGTCCACTGGAGAAGGGAATGGCAAGCCACTTCAGTATTCTTGCCTTGAGAACCCCATGAACAGTAGGAAAAGGCAAAATGATAGGATACCAAAAGAGGAACTCCCCAGGTCATTAGGTGCCCAATATGCTACTGGAGATCAGTGGAGAAATAACTCCAGAAAGAATGAAGGGATGGAGCCAAAGCAAAAACAATACCCAGTTGTGGATGTGACTGGTGATAGAAGCCAGATCCGATATGCTGTAAAGAGCAATATTGCATAGGAACCTGGAATGTCAGGTCCATGAATCAAGGCAAATTGGAAGTGGTCAAACAAGAGATGGCAAGGGTGAACATTGACATTTTAGGAATCAGCGAACTAAAATGGACTGGAATGGGTGAACTTAACTCAGATGACCATTACATCTACTACTGCGGGCAGGAATCCCTCAGAAGAAACGGAGTAGCCATCATGGTCAACAAAAGAGTCCAAAATGCAGTACTTGGATGCAAAAATGACAGAATGATCTCTGTTCATCTCCAAGGCAAATCATTCAATATTACAGTAATCCAAGTCTATGTCCCAACCAGTAACACTGAAGAAACTGAAGTTGAACGGTTTTATGAAGACCTACAAGATCTTTTAGAACTAACACCCAAAAAAGAGGTCCTTTTCATTCTAGGGGACTGGAATGCAAAAGTAGGAAGTCAAGAAACACCTGGAGTAACAGGAAAATTTGGCCTAGGAATGCGGAATGAAGCAGGGCAAAGACTAATAGAGTTTTGCCAAGAAAATGCACTGGTCATAGCAAACACCCTCTTCCAACAACACAAGAGAAGACTCTACACATGGACATCCCCAGATGGTCAACACCAAAATCAGGTTGATTATATTCTTTGCAGCCAAAGACGGAGAAGCTCTATACAGTCAACAAAAACAAGACCAGGAGCTGACTGTGGCTCAGATCATGAACTCCTTATTGCCAAATTCAGACTTAAATTGAAGAAAGTAGGGAAAACCACTAGACCATTCAAGTATGACCTAAATCAAATCCCTTATGATTATACAGTGGAAGTGAGAAATAGATTTAAGGGCCTAGATCTGATAGATAGAGTGCCTGATGAACTATGGAATGAGGTGCGTGACATTGTACAGGAGACAGGGATCAAGACCATCCCCATGGAAAAGAAATGCAAAAAAGCAAAATGGCTGTCTGGGGAGGCCTTACAAATAGCTGTGAAAAGAAGAGAGGCGAAAAGCAAAGGAGAAAAGGAAAGAGATAAGCACCTGAATGCAGAGTTCCAAAGAATAGCAAGAAGAGATAAGAAAGCCTTCTTCAGTGATTAATGCAAAGAAATAGAGGAAAAGAACAGAAAGGGAAAGACTAGAGATCTCTTCAAGAAAATTAGAGATACCAAGGGAACATTTCATGCAAAGATGGGCTCAATAAGGACAGAAATGGTATGGACTTAACAGAAGCAGAAGATATTGAGAAGAGGTGGCAAGAATACATGGAAGAACTGTACAAAAAAGATCTTCACGACCCAGATAATCATGATGATGTGATCACTAATCTAGAGCCAAACATCTTGGAATGTGAAGTCAAGTGGGCCATAGGAAGCATCACTACGAGCAAAGCTAGTGGAGGTGATGGAATTCCAGTTGAGCTGTTTCAAATCCTGAAAGATGATGCTGTGAAAGTGCTGCACTCATTATGCCAACAAATTTGGAAAACTCAGCAGTGGCCACAGGACTGGAAAAGGTCAGTTTTCATTCCAATTCCAAAGAAAGGCAATGCAAAAGAATGCTCAAACTACCACACAATTGCACTCATCTCACATGCTAGTAAAGTAATGCTCCAAATTCTCCAAGCCAGGCTTCAGCAATACATGAACCATGAACTTCCTGATGTTCAAGCTGGTTTTAGAAAAGGCAAAAGAACCAGAGATCAAATTACCAACATCCGCTGGATCATGGAAAAAGCAAGAGAGTTCCAGAAAAACATCGATTTCTGCTTTATTGACTATGCCAAAGCCTTTGACTGTGTGGATCACAATAAACTGGAAAATTCTGATGGAGATGGGAATACCAGACCACCTGACCTGCCTCTTGAGAAACCTATATGCAGGTCAGGAAGCAACAGTTAAAACTGGACATGGAACAACAGACTGGTTCCAAATAGGAAAAGGAGTACGTCAAGGCTGTGTATCGTCACCCTGTTTATTTAACTTATATGCAGAGTACATCAGGCAAAACGCTGGACTGGAAGAAACACGAGCTGGAATCAACATTGCCAGGAGAAATATCAGTAACCTCAGATATGCAGATAACACCACCCTTATGGCAGAAAGTGAAGAGGAGCTAAAAAGCCTCTTGATGAAAGTGAAAGAGGAGAGTGAAAAAGTTGGCTTAAAGCTCAACATTCAGAAAATGAAGATCATGGCATCTGGTCCCATCACTTCATGGGAAATAGATGGGGAAACAGTGGAAACAGTGTCAGACTTTATTTTTTGTGCTCCAAAATCACTGTGGATGGTGACTGCAGCCATGACATTAAAAGACGCTTACTCCTTGGAAGAAAAGTTATGACCAACCTAGATAGTATATTCAAAAGCAGAGACATTACTTTGCCGACTAAGGTCCGTCTAGTCAAGGCTATGGTTTTCCCTGTGGTCATGTATGGATGTGAGAGTTGGACTGTGAAGAAGGCTGAGTGCCAAAGAATTGATGCATTTGAACTGTGGTGTTGGAGAAGCCTCTTGAGGGTCCCTTGGACTGCAAGGAGATCCAAACAATCCATTCTGAAGGAGATCAGCCCTGAGATTTCTTTGGAAGGAATGATGCTAAAGCTGAAGCTCTAGTACTTTGGACACCTCATGCAAAGACTCATTGGAAAAGACTGATGCTGGGAGAGATTGGGGGCAGGAGGAGAAGGGGATGACCCAGGATGAGATGGCTGGATGGCATCACTGACTCGATGGACGTGAGTCTGGGTGAACTCCGGGAGATGGTGATGGACAGGGAGGCCTGGTATGCTGCGATTCATGGGATCACAAAGAGTCGGACATGACTGAGCGACTGAACTGAACTGAACTCAACAATACAAGCACTGCAATAAACTTGACATTTGTATTTCTCATTATAAATGAATTAAGTTGGCATGGATGGAAAAAATAGAGAAGTGAGGAGGGGCAGAAAAGGCAGAGGGAGAGCCCTGCACCAAACCACAGCTTGAGCTGTCCTTCTTGAGAATAACTGGAACACAGAAATGAGGATTCATCAAAGTTTTACTTTGGTAGACCCAGCTGCACAAAGTGGGAGCTAAATTGAATACCAGATGAACAGAATCAGAGCAGAAGTCAAAAGAAACCTACTGAGCATAAGAGAGGAATTTGAGAGGGAGACAAATAGGGGGGAAATGACACAGAGATCAAGATCGAAAGGCAAAGAGAACTGAGACTGGAGAAGAAAGCGTGGCAGAAAGCGAGCTGTAAATAAGGATGGACTTCAGAGAATTCTCTTTATGTGGGTCTCAGTGAGATTCCTCGGGCTCTGAATGACCCTGAAAGGAGAACCCCAGATCTAACACTTAGGGTCTTTTATTCCCAGCCTACTGACTACCCAGACTTCACAGGATATACAAACCCCTTCCAGCTGGCTAGTGCAGCTGCTCTGGCGTGTGCGGGGGAACAGATTAGTGACTCTCCAGGCTTGCCTAGCTCTGTGTCTCTCTTGACTCCAGTTCAAGTGCTAACTCTGTCGGAAATAACACTATGCTGTGCTTAGTCACTCAGTCGTGTCCGACTCTTTGTGACCTCATGGGCTGCAACCCACCAGGCTCCTCTGTTCATGACGATTCTCCAGGCAAGGATACTAGAGTGGGTGGCCAACTAGGGATCCAACCCAGGTCTCCTGCATTGTGGGCAGATTCTTTACCAGCTGAGCACAAGGGAAGCCCAAGAATATTGAAGTGGGTAGCCTATCCCTTCTCCAGGGGAACTTCCCAACCCAGGAATCGCACCAAGGTCTCCCAAATTGCAGTCAGGTTCTTTACCACCTGAGCTACCAGGGGACCATGTAAAAGTAAGATGCCTTAGTAAGTCATGTGGCACGTGTTCTAACAACTGAAATCATTGTTGCATTTGGAAGGGTGGGGTCTGTTTCAAATAAAAGGAAAGGAAGCATCCAGGGCTATTAAGGTGTTTCTTTGAGCCATGCTTTTCCAGGAAGTAGACCTTCCAAGGATTATGCTGGGAATTAGAAAAGGTCCTGCTCTCAGGATAATTCATACTGCTACTGCCTTCTCTCATCTTCAGTAAGGGGCACTCATGGCTGATTTTCCTTGAAGAGGGAAATAAAGAACTGCCTCAACCCTTAGCATGTGAGTGCTGATGGGTATTTCTGGAAGTTCCTCAGTGTTTTATTTTTTCTCAGTAGTTCTTACTAGTCACCAGAAACCCACCCCTGAAGACATCAGTTTCTGCTCACCCCTCACCCTCTCATCAATAATGCAAGCCTATGCTTTGACCGATCTTTGTACCTCTTGTTAGTAACTGCTATCTGCTGGTGAATTGAAAATACGGGTCCTATTCAGTCCTGAGAAAGACATTCCCTGAAAATGCATGAAAATAAAATACTTGTATAAGCAGAATGTTCTTATAACTCTCAGTATTTATGTTTTTAATACTCACCAAGTTGTCTGGTACTAAAAACAACACTTGTTCTTTACAAAGCACAAATGGCAAAGTCAACAATGAAAACCATACATAGGTCTCAAGAGAAAAGTTGCAAAGAGAAACCAGAACTCTGTTCCCTAGAGATTTTCCAAAGCAGAGGTGTGAAGACAGGAAACATTTTCTTTGACCTCTGCCTGTCTTATTTTTCCAGTCCTTCTACCATGATGCCCACTTCCTCCCAGTTTCCATTGTCTACCTGTAATCACTGCCCAGAGTATATCACACCACTGGAGCAGTTCAGCTCGGGTAGCCCTTTCTCCAGTAATTTCCTATCTATATGCAGGATATGGGGCAACAACAAGGTTGAAATCAACACAGCCACCTACAAACAAAATTCTGATGAAACGAAGTGTTCCAACCTCAACATAATGATTCTATGCTACAGAAGTCAGAATAGTGTTTACTCTTTGATGAATAGTTAGAGACTGGAAGGGGGCATGAGCCTCAGGGTGTGGTCAGGTGGTTTCCTAGGTATTGAAAATTTTGTTTCTTCATCCAGTGCCAGTTCCACTGGGTATTTTCAGTTTGTGAAAACCTACTGAATAAAACACTTAGAATATATGGGCTTTTAAAATATGTTATATGTTATAGAACATGTTAAAATAGAATGACCTCTGGAATGACACAGTGCAGGACACTGAGAGGTTCAGAACTCAAAATATAATCAACATAACCTTGGTATTTTAAGAAAACATAGTCCAAACAAAAAGTGGAATAACATTTGACAATGTTATCAATACAAATCCTGTATAAATATTATTTAAAATATTTTATAAAATATATTTTTCCTTTTTGGGAAGCATCTTTGAAAGAGGTTTTCACCCTTTCTGAATGGGCTTTCAATGGCTCAGTCTAAAAGGGATCTGTTGGGCATCCAGTGTTAAAGACTGGTGCTTCCACTGCAGGGGGCAGAAGTGCAATCCCTGATTGGGGAACTAAGATCCCACATGCCTCACGCATGGTCAAAAAATAAAATGATAAATAAATAAAAAGTGTCTGTTGGAAAGGAGCTGAGGAATGTCACCAACACTGCACTGTCCCAAGAATATGACAAGCACAGCAAAATCAGGCCATAATGTTGCAGGTCACTAGCTGATGAGAGTGCTTTCCTGGTGGCTCAGGTGGTAAAAAGTTTTCTTGCAACACCAGAGACTCAGGTTCAATCCCTGGGTTGGGAAGATTCCCCTAGAGAAGGGAATGGCTACCCACTGCAGTATTCTTGCCTGGAGAATTCCATGAAATGAGGAGCCTGATGGGCTCCAGTCCATGGGGTTGAAAAAGAGTTGGACACAGCTGATTAGATGATCAGTCTCATCAGTTGATTGGATCATCCAACCAATACTTGCTCAGATTCCATACTTAGCAATTCAATCATAGAGAGAAAAACTTAATTTTATTGCTCTAAGTGAAAAATGTTCTAATTTTACATATATCTCTCTGGAGTCACAAACTTTTTTTTTTTTTTTACAATCTGTGGACACTTTCTAATCCAAAAATAATAACGAAACTCTTCAGTTCAGTTGCTAAGTCGTGTTCAACTCTTGGGGACCCCATGGACTGCAGCACGCCAGGCTTCCCTGTCCATCACCAATTCCCAAGCTGACTCAAACACATACCCATCAAGTCAGTGATGCCATCCAACCATATTATCCTCTGTCATCCCCTTCTCCTCCTGCCTTCAATCTTTCTCAGCATCAGGGTCTCTTCCAATGAGTCAGTTCTTCCCATCAGGTGGCCAAAAGTCTTGGAGTATCAGCTTCAGCATCAGTCCTTCCAATGAATATTCAGGATTGATTTCCTTTAGGACAGACTGGTTTGATCTCCTTGCAGTCCAAGGAATCTCAAGAGTCTTCTCCAACACCACAGATTACTTTTGTCACCAAAGTAATCTGCTTTTTAATATGCTGTCTAGGTTTTTCATTGCTTCTCTTCCAAGAAGAAAGCGTCTTGTAATTTCATGGCTGCAGTCACCATCTGCAGTGATTTTGGAGCCCCCCAAAATAAAGTTGGTCATTGTTTCCACTGTTTCCCCATCTATTTGCCATGAAGTGATAAGACCAGATGCCATGATCTTAGTTTTCTGAACATTGAGTTTTCAGCCAGCTTTTTCACTCTCCTCTTTCACTTTCATCAAGAGGCTCTTTAGTTCTTCTTTACTTTCTGCCGTAAAGGTGATGTCATCTGCGTAATGAGGTTATTGGTATTTCTCCCAGCAATCTTGATTCCAGTTTGTGCTTCATTCAGCCTAGCATTTCACATGATATATTCTGCATAAAAGTTAACTAAGCAGGGTGACAATATACAGCCTTGACATACTCCTTTCCCAATTTTGAACCAGTCTGTTGTTCCATGTCCAGTTCTAATTGTTGATTCTTAACCTGCATATAGATTTCTCAGGAGGCAGGTAAGGTGGTCTGGTATTCCCATCTCTTGAATAAATTGCCAGGTTGTTGTGATCCACATACTCAAAGGCTTTGGTGTAGTCAATAAAGCAGAAGTAGATGTTTTTCTGGAATGCTCTTGCTTTTTCAATGATCCAATGGATGTTGACAATTTGATCTCTGGTTCTTCTGCCTTTTCTAAATCCACCTTGAACATCTGAAAGTTCATGGTTCAGGTACTGTGGAAGCCTGGCTTGGAGAATTTTGAACAATACTTTGCTAGCATGTGAGATGAGTGCAATTGTGCTGTAGTTTGAACATTGTTTGGCATTGCCTTTCTTTGGAATTGGAATGAAAACTGACCTTTTTGAGTCCTGTGGCCACTGCTGAGTTTTCCAAATTTGCTGGCATATTGAGTGCAGTACTTTCACAGCATCGTCTTTTACGATTAGAAATAGCTCAACTGGAATGCCATCACCTCCACTTGCTTTGTTCGTAGTGATGCTTCATAAGGCCCACTTGACTTCACATTCCAGGAAGTCTGGCTGTAGGTGAGTGATCACACCTTTGTGGTTATCTGGGTCATGAAGATCTTTTTTGTATAGTTCTTCTGTGTATTCTTGCCACCTCTTTCTAATCTCTTTTGCTTCTGTTAGGTCCATACCATTTCTGTCCTTTATTGTGCCCAATTTGCATGAAATGTTCCCTTGGTATATCTAATTTTCTTGAAGAGATTGCTCATCTTTCCCAGTCTGTTGTTTTCCTCTATTTCTTTGCACTGATCACTGAGGAAGGCTTTCTTATCTCTCATTGCTATTCTTTGGAACTCTGTATTCAAATGGGTATATCTTTCCTTTTCTCCTTTGCCTTTTGTGCCTTGTCTTTTCACAGCTATTTGTAAGGCCTTCTCAGACAACTATTTTGCCTTTTTACATTTCTTTTCCTTTGGGAGGGTCTTGATCACTGCCTACTGTACAACATCATGAGTCTGTCCACAGTTTAGGCACTCTATCAGGTCTAATCCCTTGAATCTATTTCTCACTTCCACTGTGTAACTGTAAGGGATTTGATTTAGGTCATACCTGTCTGGTCTACTGGTTTTCCCTACTTTCTTCAATTTAAGTCTGAATTTGGCAATAAGGAGTTCATGATCTGAGCCACAGTCAGCTCCCAGCCTTTTTTTTTTTTTTTTTCTGACTGTATAGAGCTTCTCCTTCTTTAGCTGCAAAGAATATAACCAGTTTGATTTTGGTACTGAACATTTGGTGATGTTCACCTGTAGAGTTTTCTTTTGTGGGAAGAGGGTGTTTGCTATGACCAGTGCATTCCCTTGGCAAACCTCTGTTAGCCTTTGCTCTGCTTCATTTTGTACTCCAAAGCCAAATTTGCCTGTTACTCCAGGAATCTCTTGACTTTCTACTTTTGAGTAGTGTTTATAATAACTCCCCAAGGGGTGTGGCCACCAAGCTGGGACACAAACCAATCCCTCTGGAAAAGCACGTCCAACAAAGCACTGGGACCTGTTGTTCCCTGCCCAGGGAGATGTGTAGGCTGGATCCCTTTCTCTTTGGGGAGCTGCCTGCTTTCTCCATGAATGAGAAAGTGTGTGACTCCTACTGAGCGTCAGCTATGGCAGAGTGTCATATTGAAGCAATGAAAACACGTTTTGATATTCGGAGTGATTTTTAAATTTTTTAATATAGATATAATCAACATACAATGTTATATTCATTTCAGGTATACAAAATAACGATTTGATATTTGTGTAGATTTAAAAATGGACACCACAATCAGTCTAGTGAACATGTCACCATTCACAGTTACAGAATTTTTTTCTTATGATGAGAACTCTTAAGATTTAATTTCTTAGTAACTTTCAAATATGCAGTAGCGCGTTAATAGCTACAGTCACCATGCTGTGCCTGTCGGTCACATGTATTAGAACAGTGAACATCAAAAAGACAAGAAGTAACAAGTGCTGATGAGGATGTGGAGAAAAGAGAGCCCAGTGTAATGTTGATGGGAATACAAACTGGTGCAGCTGCTGTGAAAACAGTATAGAGGTTCCTCAAAATTTAAAAATAGAGGTATTCCAAGATACTGCAATTCCAGTTCTGCGTATTCATCAGAAGAAGGTGAAAACACTAAGCTGAAAAGATACGGGCACACCCATGCTCCCTGCTGCATTGTGTGTGATCGCCAACATATGCAAGCAACAGAAATGTCTGTGGACAGAGGAGTAAAGAAACTGAGATACACACGCAGAAATATTATTTAGCCATAAAATAAGGAAATTTGGCCATTTGTGACAATATGGATGGACCTGTAGGGTATTACACAAAATGAAACCAGTCAGAGGAAGACAAACACCACACGATCTCACTTATAGGTGGAATCTAAAGAAAGGAAAATGACTCATCTCTACAGAGAGCAGACTGGAAGTTGTCAGTAGTGGGGAGAAATGCGTGAAGGGAGTAAAGAAGGTACAGAGAGAGCTTATGGTGAGCTCTCAGAAAAGTCGTCAAAGAGATTTGTTATAAACTTCACACCTCTTGAACAGTCACTAAACTGGCAGTACTTTAGGCTCAAGAACTTGAATAGGTGTTTTGTATCAGTCTTACATCCAGGGCACCTAACACACTTCATAATACCGATCAATTTAATGGGATTTGATAATTCTGAGGAAGAATCACAAACCACTGACAGGGAGAAGCACCTGCTAACAATTGTAAAGGGACACATTGAAAGCAATTTTAAATATTTAAAATACATAAGATTTCAGGATTCATCACTCATATGTTTATATGGTTTTAAAAGTACAATCTATTTTTTTTATTTTACTTAACTCGTTTTTCTTTTTCCTCAATATAACTCATGCTCTGAAATGGAAATGTTGTAGCTTACATAGTTCATACAGACATTTCAAATATGAATTTCCATTCAGAGGAAATCTTGTACCTTCCCATTGAGGAGACCATCTAGCACCAAGTCTATACCATTATTTGAAACACACCTAAAATGTTCTGCGGTGTTGATCATACTCTCCTCAGCAACCATGAAGAAAAGTTTCCCAGAAACTTTCTATCCAGCATTACATTGTTTCTAAGTTCACGTTTTCTCATACTTTGTTCTTCTACACTTGACAAGGAGAAAATAGCAACTGCTCTCCTGGAGCAACCTTGGAAAAATACATAAGAAATCAACATCAGTCTTAGATCAATTGTTAAAATGATGCCTAGACACAAGTTGACGTCTTTCACACCTGGAGATGAGGAAAAAACAAGAAATAAAAATATCTTATTTCAGTGTCTTAAATTTTCATTTTTCTTTTACCTTCAGATACAACTAACCAAACTTTTTACCTAGAAACCACCTCCACCCAATAATCTCACCCAGAATACAACTAACTTCCCTGGGTGATGTGATATAGCAAAGCCAGATTGAAGAAGCAAGGGAAAAGATGAAATGTGCAATCTCATATCTTTAAGTAAAAGAGAAAGAGAAGGAAAATGTTCCCTAGCAAATTTACAGAGCACATGGGAAAAAATAAAATGTAGCATTCTATTCACATGCAAAGTTATTTAATGCCCAGTAATCTCCACCCCGAAGCACAGACTTCTGTTTTCCCTAACTACTCTAGCAATCATTCTTTTGACACAATAATTGTGAATGAATGTTTCTTCATATTATCAAAAGATTTTTTTTCCTCTCTGTCTAAGTAGATCAGCTAACTCAAATTATGAAATTGCTCATGGAACACAGTGGTTCTCAACCAGAAACAATATTTTTCCCCAAGAGACATTAGACAATGTCTGAAGACATTTTGGGTTGTCACAACTTAAGGAAGGGAGGGCAGTGTTACTGACATCTAGTGAATGGAGGCCAAGGATGCTGCTAAATATAATTCTTAGTTATTATAATTATAATGACAATGAATATTCCTGGTCATATATCTACCTAGAGAATGTGTGGGGTACTTGCATACAGTGGACATGGAGATGGGGATGCCCAAATCCCCTTCTAAGGAAACAGTTATCCTAGTTGCTGGGAATGCTGTCAGCAAAGGACCCTTAGTTGCCAGCTTCTTCAAGATTTGCCTCAGTGGCAGAGACCCTCCTCAGCCAAGGCCAGGCTCTTCCAAGAGAGGACCACATCCAAAGACTGCTTGTAGCAGTCATATAAAGTCCTGACCATTTCAGCTCCCCAAGGGACAACTCTGATAGTAGAAATGCCAGAGCTCTCCTGAGAGGTCTGGCCAGCATTTCAATTCAATTTTGCCCTCTGCCTACATCTACTTCCTTCCACATTTATTGACCCCTAATGTACATCCTTCACTCCAGTCTCTGACTCCGTATCTGTTTCTGGAGAACCCAACCTGGGACAAGGCTCATTTGGATGGGAAGCTTCTGAGCAAAAGAAATTTGGTGGAAATAGATTCCCCTAACACTCCACATAGGAAATTACCAGAATATTTGTGAGGCCCACAAAATCCTCCTGGGAAGAATCTGAGAGAGGAAATCAGGGGACATTGGCTTTGTCTTAAAGCAGAGAGGACAATGCTACGGTAGCAAGTTTAAAATACCCTGCTGCTGCTGCTAAGTCATTTCAGTCATGTCCGACTCTGTGTGACCCCACAGACGGCAGCCCACCAGGGTCCCCTGTCACTGGGATTCTCCAGGCAAGAACACTGGAGTGGACTGCCATTTCCTTCTCCAATGCATGAAAGTGAAAAGTGAAAGTGAAATCGCTCAGTCCTGTCTGACTCTCAGCGACCCCATGGACTGCAGCCCACCAGGCTCCTCCATCCATGTGATTTTCCAGGCAACCCTAGAGATGTTTAAAAAAAAAAATGGCTCATTTAGAGAAAAAAAAAAATTTAATGTAATTTTCAAAACCCAAAGTGCCTTCTGGACAATGACAGAAGACTTCTTCTGAATTCAATCATGAACTTTAAAAAGAAACCATAAAATGCAGTGCTATGTCGGTGAAAAAGAAGATGGGAGTTGAATCCTGAGATTCCAGACTGCTCTTCCTCACCTCTCACTGTTACAAGTCCAAGTTTGGATTGCTTGCCACACAACAGGCCAATAATCGAAACAAGGTGTTGAGTCAAGGAATAGCAACTTGATTCAGAATGCCAAATAGCCTGAGAAGATGGTAGACTGGAGTCCAAGAGAACCATCTTATTAGGGTCTTGAGGCTAGTTTCTTTTATAGAACAGAGATGGGGAGGAGGTGAGGAAATAAAGTTAAAAGGCCATAAGTCTTATGAAATATCTTTTGGTTTGGCCAGCCTTGGGGCAGGGATGGGAGTGGGGTTGTTAATTCCTTCTTTCCTCCGGCTATTCACAGGTGGGCAGTGTCAGGGTGATTCCCTGTGAGCTGAACAAAGGCACTTAAACATTCAAGCAAGGGGCAGGGTTCCCTGAGACAGGCCATTATGTATGCTTATAGCTATTCCAGCTGAGCTATTTCAAATCCTAAAAGATGCTGCTGTGAAAGTGCTGCACTCTATATGCCAGCACATTTGGAAAACTCAGCAGTGGCCACAGGACTGGAAAAGGTCAGTTTTCGTTCCAGTCCCAAAAAAAGGCAATGCCAAAGAATGCTCAAACTACGCACAATTGCACTCATCTCACACACTAGTAAAGTGATGCTCAAAATTCTCCAAGCCAGGCTTCAGCAGTACCTGAACTGTGAACTTCCAGATGTTCAAGCTGGATTTAGAAAAGGCAAAGGAAGCAGAGATCAAATTGCCAACATCCACTGGATCATTGAAAAAGCAACAGCATTCCAGAAAAACATCTACTTCCGCTTTATCGACAACGCCAAAGCCTTTAACTATGTGGATCACAACAAACTGTGGAAAATTCTTCAAGAGACTGGAATACCAGGTTACCTTACCTGTCTCCTGAGAAATCTGTACACAGGTCAAGAAGCAACGGTTAGAATTGGACATGGAACAACAGACTAGTTCCAGATTGTTAAAGGAGTACATCAAGGCTGTATATTGTCACCCTGCTTATTTAACTTTTATACAGAGTACATCATGAGAAACGCTGGGCTGAATGAAGAACAAACTGAAATCAAGATTGTCAATAACCTCAGGTATGCAAATGACACCACCTTAATGGCAGAAAGCAAAGAAGAACTAAAGAGCCTCTTGAGGAAATTGAAAGAGAAGAGTGAAAAAGCTGGCTAAAAACTCAACATTCAGAAAACTCAACATTCAGAAAACTCAACATTCTGGTCTTATCACTTCATGGCAAATAGATAGGGAAACAATGGCAACAGTGATAGACTTTATTTTGGGGGGCTCCAAAATCACTGCAGTTGGTGATTGCAACCACGAAATTAAAAAACACTTGCTCCTTGGGGGAAAAGCTATGATTAACCTAGACAGCATATTAAAAAGCAGAAACATTACTTTGCTGACAATGGTCCAACTAGTAAAAGCTATGGTTTTTCCAGTAGCCATGTACAGATGTAAGAGTTGGACTATAAAGAAAGTTGAGCACCGAAGAACTGATGCTTTTGAACTGTTGTGTTGGAGAAGACCCTCGAGAGTCCCTTGGACTGCAAGAAGATCCAACCAGTCCATCCTAAAGGAAACCAGTCCTGAATATTCATTGGAAGGACTGAGGCTGAAGCTGAAACTCCAATACTTTGGCCACCTGATGCAAAGAATTAACTCCTTAGAAAACACTCTGATGCTGGGAAATATTGAAGACAGGAGGAGAAGGGTATGACAGAGGATGAGATGGTTGGATGGCATCACCAACTCTATGGATATGAGTTTGAGCAAGCTCCGGGGGATAGTGAAAGACAAGAAAGCCTGGTGTGCTGCAGTCCATGGGGTCACAATCAGACATGACCGAGCGACTGATGTGATAGCTATAGACAACATCCTTTTAGTCATTTTAGCAACAAAAGCAATGGAAAGCAAATGTTAAAGAAAAAAATCCAACATGGTGTTAGATTTTGTTCTTCACTGTTAGGTAATCAGCTAGACTGAGTCATCTCTGCCCTCAAATTCACATCCTTAAGAGGAGATCCATTTCTGATTGGCTGGAGGTTCCCAAACTCTAGTGGGACACGCCCCTCTGCACCTTAAAGGGAAAGAAGCCACGAGCCACAAGGCAATGAACCACAGCTACTTTTCCGCAGTAAATCATCCTAACATGGCTGAACCAAAAAACCTCGATTTGCACAAATGATTTTCATCTGTGAGAGATAAAATTATTAAATATATTGATTGTAAGGAGAGGATGGGCTACAAAAACTCTTTGAAAGTTACTTGAAACTGAATGAAGACTTTGCACATGATGGCGTTCAAAGAACTGTATTTTATGGGTCATTGTCACTGTGTTCTTATGGAAACTCATTTTTCAAACACTGTATTTTCTATATCTTTGGTTGAGCAGGTAGGCATTTATCTTTGACAGATGACTCCAGCTTTTACAATGCAAAACACTTCTAGAAATTATATTTTAAGTGAATCTTCATAAAAATAAGCATAAGCTTTTGCAATTGCCGGTTACAAAATATTTAATGTCAGTGAGATATTCAAAAAGTGAGTAGGTAATGATGAGAAGAAATACACATGAATGTTTATTAAGCAGTGTCAACCATGCAAAACAAAGGAAACAGAGATCTTTTACCATGTAGTATTTTACAACCATCTCCAAAGCAAATCTGGTAAATAAAGATCAATCCAGACTCCAATAGTCAATTGTCCTAAGTACTTTCATTGGCACAGCCATGAAATGTAACCATAAACCTACTACTTGGGGCTTGAGGTTCAATAGGGATAATATTTTTGGCAACATGCTTGACCTTACAGGGTCATAGGCATGTAAAGGCAACCCAGTGGAGACCTGGATTTCCCCAGCCCAGGGTGATGAGTAAGGGGTCCAGTTGGAAAGAAGACTGGACATAGAAGACTATGTCTAAAGAAAAAAGACTGGACATAGAAGACTATGTCTAAAGAAAATAGACCACCATCATAGAACCTAGATCCTACTAGAAAGGAAACAAGCAGAGGAACAAACAAGGAAACAAACGCTTTGCTGGGGACAGAGGACAAGAAGGCAACCATCCTAGAAAGGCTGCTATAGATAATAAAGAGGAAGATCTCACTTAAGGAATGGGACCACTAAAGATGATAGCCTCTGAAAAGGTAAAGCTAGTCAGGGGTTTCTTATCAGGGAGTCTGAACAGCATGGGTATACCAGATGAAATTAGGTCTCACTAACATCATGGCATCCGGTTCCATTCAGTTCAGTTCAGTTGCTCAGTCGTGTCCGACTCTTCGTGACCCCATGAATCACAGCACACCAGGCCTCCCTATCCACCACCAATTGCCAGCGTTCACCCAAATTCATGTCCATTGAGTCGGTGATGCCGTCCAACCATCTCATCCTCTGTCGTCACCTTCTCCTCCTGCCCTCAATCTTTCCCAGCATCAGGGTCTTTTCAAATGAGTCAGCTCTCCACATCAGGTGGCCAAAGTATTGGAGTTTCAGCTTCAGCATCAGTCCCTCCAATGAATACCCATGACTGATCTCCTTTAGGATGGATTGGTTGGATGTCCTTGCAGTCCAAGGGACTTGGAAGAAGAGTCTTCTCCAACACTACAGTTCAAAAGCATTAATTCTTCAGGGCTCAGCTTCCTTTACAGCCCAACTCTCACAACCATACATGACTACTGGAAAAACCATAGCCGTGACTAGACAGACCTTTGTTGACAAAGCAAAGTCTCTGCTTTTTAATATGTTATCTAGGTTGGTCATAACTTTCCTTCCAAGGAGTAAGCATCTTTTAATTTCATGGCTGCAATCACCATCTGCAGTGATTTTGGAGCCCAACAAAATAAAGTCAGCCACTCTTTCCACTGTTTCCCCATCTATTTCCCATGAAGTGATGGGACCAGGTGCCACAATCTTAGTTTTCTGAATGTTGAGCTTTAAGCCAACTTTTTCACTCTTCTCTTTCTCTTTTATCAACAGGCTCTTTAGTTCTTCTTCACTTTCTGCCATAAGGGTGGTGTCATCTGCATATCTGAGGTTATTGATATTTCTCCTGGCAATCTTGATTCCAGCTTGTGCTTCTTCCAGCCCAGCGTTTCTCATGATGTACTCTGCATAGAAGTTAAATAAGCAGGGTGACAATATACAGCCTTGATGTACTCCTTTTCCTTTTTGGAACCAGTCTGTTGTTCCATGTCTAGTTCTAACTGTTGCTTCCTGACATGCATACAGGTTTCTCAAGAAGCAGGTCAGGTGGTCTGGTATTCCCATCTCTTTCAGAATTTTCCACAGTTTATTGTGATCCACACAGATCATGCCATCCTGTCCCATTATTTCATGGCAAATAGAAGGTGAAAAAGTGGAAACAGTGACAGATTTTACTTTCTTGGTCTCCAACATCACTGTGGACAGTGACTGCAGGGATGAAATTAAGATGCTTGCTCCTTGGAAGGAAAGCTATGAAAAACCTAGACAGCAGTATTAAAAAGCAAAGATATCACTTAAAGATAAACATCCATATAGTCAAAGCCATGGTTTTTCCAGTAGTAACATATGGATGAGTTGGACCATAAAAAAGGCTGAGTGCTGAAGAACCGATGCTTTCAACTTATGGTCCCGAAGAAGACTGAGAGTCCCTTGGACTGCAAGGAGGACAAACTTGTTTATTTTAAAGGAAATCAACCCTCACTATTCATTGGAAGGACTGATGAAGCTCCAATACTTTGGCCACCTAATGCAATGAGACAGCTCTTTGGAAAAGACCCTGATGCTGGGAAAGTTGAAGACAAAAGAAGTAGACAATAGAGGATGACATGGTTAGATAGCATCCCCAACTCAATGGACATGAAATTGGGCAAACTTCAAGATAGTGGAGGACAGGGAAGCCTGGTGTGCTGCAGTCCATGTGATGCAGAATCAGACACAGCTTAGCTACAGAATAACACCAACAACCATATCGATCTAGGTATCGATAGACATAGATATAATCTCTGGACATGTTTGCTACCTGAAATCTTGCTAAATATTCCAGTTTCTTTTTTTAACTTGTATCGTAGTATAGCTGATTTACACCATTGTGTTAGTTTCAAGAGTACAGGAGAGAGAATCAGTTATGCATATACATGTATCTACTCCTTTTTTAGATTCTTTTCCCATATAGGTCCATATTGATCATTACAGAGTATTGAGTAGAGTTTTCGGTGCTATACCTTATCAGGTATCTACTTTCTATATAGTACTGTGTGTATGTCAATCCCATCTCCCAATTTATGCCTCCCCTCCCCTTTTCCTCCATAGTTTCTAAGCATGCTTGGTATTCCTTGGGCAAATGACAAAGCTAGCAGAGACTGGCCTCTCATTATGTGTTTTTACTTTTCTATATTCTGTTCATGGTGGTAAAAGTAGAAAAGGATTTAGGAGATGCCATGTTAACATTTGCATTAATTCACACTTTCTTTGGAAGTTTAATCCTATCAGTTAGGAAATGCAAAATTTAAGGTTCTTCCATTTATGGAAATGTACATGCCTTTAATTGGCTGTGTTTTTAATTACTAAGGAGCATTTATTATTTTATTGTTTCATGTTTATAAAATGGTGAGTGCATTCTCCTATGTAGCACCTGGTTGTTACATAGTTCATGGATTTTGAGCTCAGACTGGATACATTACCATTGCTCAATGCAGAATATTATTCAAGTGCACATTTTGCCCATCCAAAATGACATGCATGCACAATGATTTCACGACTTACAATGCTAAATGAAGTTATAGAGCAATTGGAGAAAGCAGATTGGTAAGCCAGAAACCTAAACCTTTTTACAAATGCATGAATGTAGCCTCCAATTTATCCACATCCCTGAGTCCACCCTCTCCCACTGTCTCCCTCTCCTTTGGGGATCTCAATGATCATTATCATCTCCACCAGAGAAGAAGGTGAAAAAAGAAAAGGCATGAAATTCAGTAGACCCTTTGAAAGGTTAGTTGGAGAAAATGTCAAAACTAATAGCCAAAATGAGGTTTGGAGACTATGCTAAATTTCATTTATCCATGCTCTTCTTCACTTGCCCACCCCATTAGCACAGATAATTGAAAGTTTGCTTCATTTATCATAGCACACTAAGCAATGCTGTCATTGTAAGTCAAGACCAGCAAAAATAAAACAGGATTTTAAATTGTTGCAGGAAGGACTATTATAGAAATAAACTAAATTACTTCAAGGAAGACAAAAGAAGTACCAAAAGCAGTTATGGAACCTTTCTCTTCGAAGATTTTTAGTCAAGCAACTCCTATAGCAAGAATCTGCTCAGAGACAGAGAAATCAATGTATAATTTGTTAAGGTCCTATGCTCCACAGGTTTATATTAACTCACTTTTTAAATGTGAAAACTATGGATTATTTGAAAAAGAAGGGGTAAATTGCTTTGGCTTAATTAATGATATACAACTCAGAAGCCCCCAATCTTCCCCAAACTATGATTATGAAATTTGGTTGCATTACCTTTAAAATCCGGTTTACCAGTTCCAATGGGACACTAATTACCACATTCTGAGAGTTGTAATAGTTCTCTCCTACCCCACCCACACACAAATTATGAAGAATCCCCAGATTTGTTTATTCTGGTTTGTAACTCAGACACATTCACTACAGATTTCCACAATGGGTGACTTCCAGAGAACCTGTCTTGACGATCTAGACTCCCTTGTGTTAATGTAAAAACATATACAATGTGAGAGTGGCAAGTTAAGTTTTATTTGGGGCAAAATGAGGACAACAGCCTGGAAAACAACACCTATGATAGCTCTGAGAAACTTCTCCAAAGAGACAGAGGAGGAAGGTAAGTATATATGTGATTTTGGTGAAGAGGGGATGTATACAGTGAAGCACATATATTTTGCAGAAGGATTCTGCTAGTCATGAGGAGCAGTCATCACCTTGAAGGATTTTAGTGCTCTTCTAAATATGAGGAGATGAAAGAGCTGGGCTCGTAAAATCAGCTCCTGAAAATAACTAACTGGTTCTGCCAGTTACCCCCCCTACCCTGCCCCAGCACAGAGTGCCTCATTTCTGCTCACCATTCTGAACTCTTTGGGGGGGTGTTGAAAATCAGCAGCTGCAGCAGCACATAATTTAATCCTTGTAGAGGTAGATGGCAGGTGCCAATCTGTAGTTGACACTGGGGTACCTTTTACAGTAACTACTAGAACTTGAATATACTGCAGAAATGACCCTCTCCCCAGGGCCATGCTCACTGTTTACATAGCCTACAAGGAGGAGTTCTGTTGGTTAACCTAGAATTTAGTGGTTTCTTGAGGTACAAGGAAATATATCCACTCCCCAAGAACAAATGAAATCAAGAAAGAACTGCTTGAACCCCATATGTTAATTGATTTTGCAACTCTTAGTGATTTGACTCTTTGAATCCATAACTGCTGTATTTTAGGTAGAAAATTGTTATCTTAACCTTATGGAAACTATGTTTCAAACCAAGTTGTATAAGAGACGTTAGTGTATGCATATTGGGGTGGGAATATTTAACCTCAGTGCTCACCTGCTTCCCACCAGTTCTCGCATGCTGTCTGGCATGTGGTGGAACATTATTGTCAATTTCCAGCTTGCACATTTCCTAAGGCTCAACTCAATATTCTCAACTAAGCAAACATTCATTGAATACCTATTGCTGGTACCTACTGCATGTCAATGTAACAAGGTGCCTGATGTGCTTTGCTAGGGAAATGCAAGACACTAAGGGAACACATAAGAGACACCTGACCCAGTCTTCAAGAATCAAGATTTTCTGAAGGAAGTGACATCAAAATCGGAAGCTGAAAGAAAATCAGGAGATTATCAGGTGAAAAAGGGAAATGGATGTAATTCAGGAAAAGAAGATAATTTGTGCAAAGGATTGCAGACACAGGAGAACATCCTGTGCTCAAGGAAAGTCACACAATCCTGATTGGCTGGGGCTGGAGTCAAACTATAAAGGATCTCAGATGCCTTGCTGAAAACCTGGAACTTCATCTTACAGGGGCCACAGAAAATCATTACTTGGTTTAAAATGGAGTGACAGGATCAAGTTGATGCTTTAAGAGAACATTCTGATAATTAGTTGTGGAAGAATGTGGCTGGAGGCCCTCAAAAGAGGTACAGCATAGAGCTGGATTATAAAAAAGAAAATAGAATAAATTTCTCAAGGAGGAAGAATTTGAGCTTAGCCCTGGAATTGGAAAAAGCCCATCCAGGACTAATGGAACAATGCAAATAAGGTTTAGGAGACCGGAAAATACAAGGACAAAGTATATAAGGGAAGTAGGTGCCTGGGCCAAACTGTGGGCCTTGAAAAGGAAAAGTGGTACACAGTATGGTTTAACAGTAATTAAGGATGAATTCAGGTAAGACCTCAAATTGTGCACTGGCTAGTTTTATTCCAATAGACCCCTTGTTTTATCATGATCCAGCTTTAGACAATTAATTCAAGGAGTGAAGCAAATGTTGTTGCATGGCTATATTGACCTTGGCGTTTTTCAAAGCAGAGATCAGTTAATTCATATTTGGATTGTCAAGACTTACACTGTATGTATCTGGCAGGTGCCCAATACAGATGCATTGATGTATTAGTTGGTTAGAAGATGGTTGGATGGATTCATGGATAGAAGGATGAATAGACAGATGGATGAGTAAACTGATAAATCATCACACCACAAGGATAAATGAGCTCTGGGTGAAATAATTTATCAGAACAAATTTTTTAAAAACCTAGGAAATAAGCAATGAGATTCTCACCACACCCTGCAGGAGTTAACATAGAAAATAAATCTTCATCCTCTCTAATGAGCTCCAAAAATTGATCTTAACTAACTCTTGTGAGTGTATCTCCTAAAACTCTACTGTGTAAACTGCCTATTAAGACATTGTTACCTTCAAAACTGACTTCCAAACCTTAAACTTTTATAGTGCTGAGTTCCCACTTGCCCTCAGGAATAGGACAAGGTGCATCCTTTCCTTGGGTGTGTATACAAAACCCTGAAGACCGAAGTGAAAATGCAGAATATACTACTGAGCAACCATGTATTTTTCCCCAGAAATCAAGACACCCCCCCTCATACCTAAAATAAAACTCTGAGAACCAACTTTTTAATTAGAATGAATAAGTTGCTTCCCTGATTAATTGCACATTGCAGGAAAAAAGACTATGTAGGAGGTAATAATTTATGGTAGCAATTTGAGGTGATTTTATCATAAACTTTCTATGGTTTCATACTGTAGATTTTGGAAAACATAGTACTTTGTCAAAAAGGGAGGGGGGTGGAGGAAGTAAAATAAATATTTAAGCCCAGAGAGATCACTCCAACAAATGTTCATTCTTAGATCATCTGTTCTTCATTTCATGATATACGTTATAAACAACAGCCTCACTCCAACTCTCACATTGCTGCATACTTTAAAATTCAGCAAATATGTTAGTGCACATATATAATGTATTGTTGTAGTTTGCAGTCACAGATAACTCTACTAATGGAGTTGTTTGCCATATATATGGATAAGGTTAAAAATCTCAGAGAGAGACTAACAATCTTGCCACATGGGCAGATGTACTGGAGGACTGTCCTATTTCTGTAGCTCTAGAGACCATTTTAGAACAAATCATTTCTCATGACTCTGTGTCTTTGCTCAATGGGTTACTGATGTCTTTGCTCTAAAAGAGCTACATGGATTTACTCACTGCCAAGTGGGTCTTTTGGCTGCTGCTATACTCAGAATATCTTAACTACACAGCAAGGCTTTACATTGTATTTCAGGATGTCAAGGGAACATTTCTTCTTCTGGAACCTGCAGTCATTTCTTGCTTCAGTTTTCCAAATAGCTGCTAAAGTTTTTCTGTCTTTTGTTAGGAGAGCAAGCAATATAGCATTAAGGCAAAGGCTAGCCAATACTGATCCATGGTTAAGGATATTTGTTTTGTGTTTTAAGATTTTATAACTTACTTATTTTAATATTTAATTTTCATTTATTTATTTGGCTGCACCAGGTCTTAGTTGAATCATGTGAACTCTTAGTCAAGACATGTGGGAACTATTTCCCTGACCAGGGATCAAACCCAGGCCGCCTGCATGGGGAGCACAGTGTTAGCCACCACTGGAACCCCAGGAAATTCCCAAGACTTAATCGTTTTTTTAGAGAAGCTTTAGGTTAACAGCAAAATTGAGTGGAAGGTACAGATATTTCCCATATATTCTCTGCCCCCACACAGCATGGCTGCCCCCATGATCAACATCCCCTATACTTGTTACCCCTGATGAACATACACTAACTCACCACAATCATCCAGAGTCCATAGTTTACTGCAGGCTTTACTCTTGGTTTTGTACACTCTATGGCTTTGGTTATACATGTAATGACAGGTATCCATTATTATATCATCATCCCATGGGTTAGTTTTATAGATTACAGAAAAACAAGCAACCCAAAAATACACACACACACTGTTCATTTTCAAAAAGCTAAATTTTATTCCATTAAAAAGTCTAAATTTTATTCTAAAGTCATCGCCTTTCTACCTATTTTTTTAAGAAAATATACTTTCTCCTGTGAAAGGATAAAGGCAAAATGAAAATAATGGTACTTAACTTTGTGGGATTGTGTGAGGATTAAACAGGATAATCCGTGTAAAATTTGGCACAGTGTCTGGCTAATAACAAAAAAATTAATAGATGTTATGTAAGATTATTATTATTGTTATTATTCATTGCTTTTTGTAGGTTTTAATTTCCTTTTTTTCCTTTTTTGCTATTGCTATTATTCAAAAAACAGACACTGGTTTTTAATTACCTTACTTGGATTAAGAAAAAAGTTTTCAACATCATGTTAGCTCTCCTTTTTTTGTTTAAAACTTAAAATCCAAATATCTGAAAATGATCAGGGGAAGGAAAATAGACCTAAATTAGACTATTTAGGAAGTCTGAAACCAAGCACTGGCCCTCCTGGTACAGTGACTATGCAATTGTAATCACATAAGCTCCATGTGATTGAGTATCCTGACTTAACTAGGTTCACACCAGAATATTTTGGAGTGCCAACACATAATTATAACACCTCTTAGGGTTTTGTGAAAATTAAATGGATTTTAAAGTATTAATAAAACCTTTAGAACAATACCTGGCATATAACGTATGTATTAATACATACAAGGTAAACATTAGCTTTACTATTGTTTTTGTTCCAGGTCCGATATGTAAACAGCCAGTACCCCTTCTATGGTGATTATTGTGTTTAGGTGCTCTCTCTTGGGCTTCCCTAGTGGCTCAGATGGTAAAGCGTCTGTCTGCAATGCAGGAGACCTAGGTTCAATCCCTTGGCTGGGAAGATCCACTGGAGAAGGAAATGGCAGCCCACTCCAGAATTCTTGCCTGGAAAATCCCATGGACCGTGGAGCCTGGTAGGCTACCGTCCATGGGGTCACAAAGAGTCGGACACGACTGAGCGACTTCACTTTCACTTTCTCAGTGATATTCTATTCTTAATTTTTTGGTTAGGGCCCAAGATACCAGTTATAGAGCTATAGTAGACATAAGGCTAAAAACCACTAAAATATGAAGACAAACTATTTAAAGGATTATATCACTTTAGGAAATTATAAATAGCTTACTTTATATAATTTTCTCATAGAATCACATGGTCAATTGCAACAGGCTTTTTGACAAATTACTTATACTGCTTCACCAGTTACACATTGGAATGGACTATTACATCAAGGTATAAAAACCCCTTCATTGAAGAATTATATATATAGTTATCTGTCTGTGTGGATGTTTCATTTGAGATTCCTCCGAAATTTATAATTTTTGTGGGTAATAAAAGAACAATCATATTCATTCCTGCTAATAAGAATGAGCTTAATTATCAACAATCCTATATAAGACATTTACATCCTGCTTGAGATAAATTGCTTCATTCATTATTTTTTGACAGCCTGCTACATGTTAACTACCCTATTAGGTGACAGTTTCAGTCTTCATAGTGTTCAAGTTCAATGAGGAGACAAATAACCCAAATGTAATAAAACAGAATGTTAAGTGAAGATGACAGGGACATTTCTAGGTTCTATGTGAGCATGGAAGTTTAAATATGGAAGTATCTAAACAGCCTCCTCCTCAGAGCAACATTTAAACTGAGTCTTACAGGATTATTGAACACTAGAGGGGCAAAGGACAACACATTGCAACATAATCCTCTTCAAACATAGCTACTCAACTATCGAGTACTTTTCCTTACGGAATTCCCTCTCCCCTTAATTTTTTAGTGTCTTCTATATGTCCCTAACTCTCAGTGTCCAGGAAAGACTCCATATGTACAAATCAAATCCTTTTATTCCTCATAAAATTCCCATATGCTCTCAAAATAGTAATTATCTAAAATACACTTTAAATGTCAATTTATAAAAGAGCAATGCCAAAGCCAAGGGAGAAATGTAGTTCAAAGGCATCAACAAAAATGGAATGATAAGATTATCTCAATATTGAAAAACAATCAAGCTTCATCTCTATAGCAATAAATGTGCCTTTAATATCTTGATATTAAAAAATTTTAGAGGAAAGTTTGAAAAATTGGAGATACAAATTTCTGTTATTATCCATTAATATCCATAATATCCATTAATATCCATTGTTTCCTTCTTTGAGGATAAAATCCATGTTTCAAGAGTCATAAAAACATTCATAACCTTTGACCTAATAACCACATACCCAGGAATTTAAACTACTGTAATGGAATTGTGTTTTAAAAACAAAGGGAAAATGTATATACGAAAATGGTTATGACAAGAATGCTAATATAGTCCTAATTTTTTAAATGTGCATGATTCAGCATTTGGAAAATTGGTAAAGTATGATATATTCTCTAGAAGGAAATATGAAGCAATTTATTGGTTCATAATAAATTGCTTATTTATTATGATTTATTAAAGATTGCATAATAAATCTTTATTTATTTATAAATACCATAGAAATACAAAGATCTGTGAGATCTTTGTATAGATCTCACATAGATACAAAGACCATAAAGATACAAAGAAGTATTTACAAATAAAATTTTGTTAAAATGCACAGTTGTACAATGACAGCAATAGATTTATAAAAATACTTATATCAAGTGAAATGATTATGGGTTTAATTAATGGTAATTTTTATAAGTAAATGCCAGTTTTAAATTTCTTTTTACATATGTACATGTATAAATACTTGGATATAAATGTGTAAATATAGTCCAATCCACATTCAATGGGAATTTTTTGTGCACTCTTATTTATTGTTTTACTTACCTTCCTAGTCAACATTTCCAAACCCATCACCTATCTCATCATCTTATCCATGTTTAAAAATCTAGTATATTTTTCCTTTTTTCCATATTCTGATAATGCAGTTCAGTTCAGTTCAGTCTCTCAGTCCTGTCGGACTCTTTGCAACACCATGAATCGCAGTACATCAGGCCTCCCTGTTCATCACCAACTCCCAGAGTCCACCCAAACCCATGTCCATCGAGTCTGTGATACCATCCAACCATCTCATCCTCTGTCGTCTCCTTCTCCTTCTGCCCTCAATCTTTCCCAGCATCAGGGTCTTTTCAAATGAATCAGCTCTTCGCATGAGGTGGCCAAAGTATTGGAGTTTCAGCTTCAGCATCATTCCCTCCAAAGAAATCCCAGGGCTGATCTGCTTCAGAATGGACTGGTTGGATCTCCTTGCAGTCCAAGGGACTCTCAAGAGTCTTCTCCAACACCACAGTTCAAAAGCATCAATTCTTAACCACTCAGCTTTCTTTACAGTCCAACTCTCACATCCATACATGACAATGGAAAAACCATAGCCTTGACTAGACGGATCTTTGTTGATAAAGTCTCTGCTTTTTAATATACTATCTAGGTTGGTCATAACTTTCCTTCCGAGGAGTAAGTGCCTTTTAAAGTCATGGCTGCTGTCACCATCTGCAGTGATTTTGGAGCCCAAGAAAATAAAGTCTGACACTGTTTCCACTGTTTCCCCATCTATTTCCCATGAAGTGATGGGACCGGATGCCATGATCTTCGTTTTCTGAATGTTGAGCTTTAAGCCAACTTTTTCACTCTCCACTTTCACTTTCATCAAGAGGCTTTCTAGTTGCTCTTCACTTTCTGCCACTTTCTGCAACATTTATAAATATCAACTAAGAACAAGAATTTTTATTCCAATGAAAGAGATTCTCAGATATGATATCTTTGGTCAAAAGTATATGTGTTTATAGTTTTAATAGGTCTTGCCAGGTTGCATTCTAAGCTATGGTGATAATTCACATTTCTACCAGCAATGTATTCCCTGCTTTTCAACTTTTTGGCAGTCTTAATGATGTTCATTTTTACTCTAACATACTATTTCCTTGTTTATATATTTGAGCATATTTCCCTTTATTGGCCATTTGTATTTGTTTTTCTGAGAAATTCCCATTTACTTTTTTTTAACATTGAGATATGGTAAAATTCACAAATCTTATGTGTACTGCTGGATGAAATTTTAGATAGGCATATACCTTCCAGATCAAGATGCAAAATATTAACAACATCTGAAAAGGATTCCATGTACCCTTTTGCCAACAATACAAACTGCTCCCTCACTCCATCCCTAGATCATTCCTCTGATATCTGTCACCTCAGATTAATTTTGATTGTTCTTGAACTTCATGTAAATAGTTTCGTAGAGCAGACTCATTATTTTCTACTTTTTACTCAGTGTTACAATTATGAATTAGATTATATTGTAGGGAGTGGAAATAATTCCATCTTTTCCTTGCTTTTCATATTTGGGTGTTCTACAATTTATTTAAAAATTCAGTTCTTTTCACCTTGAGGCTATTGTGAATAAAGCTGTTAAAAGATGCATTGTTTTATGTGTCTTTTGGTAGATATACACAATCAATTCTCCTGGGTATATTCTATGATGAGAACTACTGGGCCATGAGGTATACAGGTTTAGCTGCTGCAAAATAGTTTTCCAATTAGGTTGTTGTACTAATTTATAGTTTCACAAAGAAAACATGTAAGTTCTAGTTGTCTCATTTTCTAGTCCATATGTGGTACTAATCGACAGTCTTTTTAATTTGGCCATTCGGGTGTATGTGAAACTGGATCTCATTTGGTTTTAGTTTGCATTTCCTTGGTAAGTAATGATGTTGAGCTTTATTTCGTGCCCTTGTTGTCTTTCTGAAGTCAATTTTATAAAGTGCATATTTAAAGCCTTTGTCCATTTTGTAAAGAGAATATCTGTCTTTTAATTAATGATTACAATACTCTTTGTGTATTCTGGGTTCTTGCCATTTTGGATATATGTATTATGAATATCTTCTCCCAGTGTGTGGCTTCCTTTTCACTCTTTCAATGATATATTTTGAAAAACAGAAGTCTTTGATTTTAATGAAGTTCAATTTATCAATTTACCAATCTTTTATTATATAGTTCATGCTTTTTTGTATCCTATTTAATAAAACCACAATAGCTCAGTTGGGAAAGAATCCACCTGCAATGCAGGAGACCTCGGTTCAATTCCTGGGTTAGGAAGATTTGCTAGAGAAGGGATAGGCTACCCACTCCAGTATTGTTGGGCTTCCCTAGTGGCTCAGCTGGTAAAGAAGCTGCCTGCAATGTAGGAGACCTGGGTTCAATCCCTGGCTTGGGAAGATCCCCTAGAGAAGGGAAAGACTACCCCCTCTAGTATTCTGGCCTGGAGCATTCCATGGATGGTATAGTCCATGGGGTCACAAAGAGTCAGACACAACTGAGCAACGTTCACTTTCCTTCTGCAAGCTTTTTATTTTGTCATTTATATTGTGAGCTTTGATCCACCTTGAACAGAATTTTTTGTAAGGGATCAAAGTTTATTTTTTCCATGTACATATCTAATTGTTCCATGATCATTTATGGAAAAGATCATCCTTTTCCTCTTGAAATAGCAAGAGGAAATAACAGATATCCTTGTAGCAAATCAGGTGACTGTATAGGGATAGAACTTTTCTGCAGTCTGTATTTTTTACAACTGGACAACTTTCTATCCTTTGGTAAATATCACACTCTTAGTATCTTTTTAGTAAGTCTTGATATCTAGTAGTGCATAAATTCTTAAATTTTGTTTTATTCCTTAAAAATTGCCTGTCTGGGGAAAATGGACATTTTTTTTTTAATTCCCTGGTAGCTCAGCTGGTAAATAATCTGCATGCAATGCAGGAAACACTGGTTTGATTCCTGGTCCAGGAAGATCCCCTGGAGAAGGAATAGGCTACCCACTCCAGGATTCATGGGTTTCCCTGGTGGCTCATATGGTAAAGAATCTGCCTGCAATGCAGGAGACTTGGGTTCAGTCCCTGGGTTGGGAAGATCCCCTGGAGGATGGCAACCCACTTGTAGTATTTTTGCCTGAAGAATCCCCATGGACAGATGAGCCTGGCCAGCTACAGTCCATGGGGTCACAAAGGGTCTGACATGACTGAGCAACTAAGCACAGCACAGCACAGTTGATTTACAATACTGTATTACTTTGAGGTGCACAGCAAAGTGATTTAATCTTTTTATAGATTATACTGCATGTAAACATTATTATAAAACAATGGCTATATTTTCCTGTGATATGCGATGGATCCTTGTTGCTTATCTATTTTATACATAGTCATTAGTATTCCATACCCCATATACCTATTTTACCCCTCCCAACTTCCCTCTCTCTATGGATAATCACTAGTTTATTCACTGTATCTGTGAATCTCTTGCTGTTATACATTTGTTTCTTTTATTTTCTAAGTTCCAGATATGTGATAACAGAGTATTTATCTTTGTCTGTTTCACTAAGTATAATATTCTCTAGGCTCATTACTGCAAATGGCAGAATTTTATTTAATTTTTTATGGCTAGATAAAACTAAGATCATGGCATCCAGTCCCATCACTTCATGGCAAATGGATGGGGAAACAATGGAAACAGTGACAGACTTTATCTATTTGGGCTCCAAAATCACTGCAGATAGTGACTGCAGCCATGAAATTAAAAGATGCTTGCTCCTTGGAAGAAAAGTTATGACCAACCTAGACAGCATATTCAAAAGCAGAGACATTTCTTTACCAACAAAGGTCCATCTAATCAAAGCTATGATTTTTCCAGTAGTCATGTATGGATGTGAGAGTTGGACTGTAAAGAAAGCTGAGCACCGAAGAATCGATGCTTTTAAACTGTGGTGTTGGAAAAGACTCTTGAGAGTCCCTTGGACTGCAAGGAGATCCAACCAGTCCATCCCAAAGAAAATCAGTCCTGAATATTCATTGGAAGGACTGATGCTGAAGCTGAAGCTCCAATACTTTGGCCACCTGATGCGAAGAACTGATTCATTGGAAAAGACCCTGATGCTGGGAAAGATTGAAGGCAGGAGGAGAAGGGTGTGACAGAGGATGAGATGGTTGGATGACATCACAAACTTGATAGCCATGATCTTGAGTAAGCTCTGGGAGTTGGTGATTGACAGGGAAGCCTGGTGTGCTGCAGTACATGGGGTCATAAAGAGTCAGACATGACTGAGCAACTGAACTGATGGCTAAATAATATTGCATTATAAATAACAGATTTCACATCTTCTGTATCCATTCATCTTTTGATAGACACTTAGGTGTTTTTTTTTTTTTAATCTTGGCTATTATAAATAATGCCACTGTGAAGATCAGGG
Source organism: Oryx dammah (assembly GCF_014754425.2). Classification (NCBI taxonomy): domain Eukaryota; kingdom Metazoa; phylum Chordata; class Mammalia; order Artiodactyla; family Bovidae; genus Oryx; species Oryx dammah. Next base: position 9,466,321 of record NW_024070196.1, read on the forward strand.
TGCATGAATCTTTTTCAAATTAGAGTTTTCATTTTCATCAGAAGAATACCCAGGAGTGGAATTGCTAGAAAATATGATTTTTTTTGGAAACTAAAAATAGAACTACCATACTTTTTTCCATACTGTTTTCCACAATGTCTGCACTAATCTATATCTGCACCAACAGTGTACAAGGGTTCCCTTTTCTCCACACCCTGGTCAACAATTGTTATTTGAAGAATTTTATGATAGCCATTCTGACAAATGGGAGGTGGTGTTTCATTTGGTTTTGATTTGCGTTTTTCTGATGAATAGTGATGTTAACATCTTTTAGTTTGCCTGTTAGCCATCTGTGTGTCTTCTTTGGAAAAGTTTCTATTATGATCTTATGCCCAATTTTTGATCAGGTTATTTCTTTTTTTATAATGAGTTGTATGTTCTGTTTATATGTTTTTGGATATTAACCCTTTTTTGTCCATACTGTTTGAAAATATTTTTTCACATTTGGTAGGTTGTCTTTTTATTTTGTTGATTGTGTTCTTTGTTGTGCAAAATCTTCTAAGTTTAATTAGGTCCCATTTGTTTCTTTTTGCTTTATTTCTTTTGCCTCAGAAGACAGATCAAAAAGTATATTGTATACTTTGATAAAAGTATATTTATCAAAGAATCTTCTACCTATATTTTCATCTAGGAGTTTAATGGTTTCAGTTTTTAAATTTAGGCCTTTAACCTATTTTACATTTATTTTGCATATGGTATGAGGAGATGTTGTAATCTCACTGTGTTATAGGTAACTGTAAAGTTTTCCCAGCACCAACTTTTGAAGAAAGTGTCTTATTTCTATCATATATACTTGCCTTGCTTGTCATAGATTAGTTGACCATAGCCGTGTGGACTTATTTCTGGGCTCCCTATCTTGTTCCTATGATCTGTGTCTCCTTTTTTTGCCAGCACCATACTGTTTTGATAACTATAACTTTGTAGTATGTATACTCTGAAATCAGGAAATGTAATACCTCCATCACTGTCCTTTTTTCTCAAGATTGCTTTGGCAATTTGGGGTATATTATAATTCCATACAAATTTTAGGATACTTTGTTCAAGTTCTAAAACAAAAAGGTCATGGATATTTTCATTAGGTTTGGATTAAATTTACAGATTGCTTTTGGTAATATGGATATTTTAATAATATTAATTCTTCCAGTCAAATAACATGAAATATCTTTCTTTTTGTTTATATCATTTGCAAATTCCATCATCATTATTTTATAGTTTTTAGAGGATATGTCATTCACTTCCTTGGTTAAGTTTATTTCTAGATATTTTGCTATTTTTGAAACAATTTTAAACTGCACTGTTTTCTGGCTTGCTCTTACTGATAGTTCATTATTATTGTACAGAAAAGCAACATATTTATGTATATGAATCTTTTATCCTAAAACTTTGCTGAATTCATTTATTCTAACAGGTTTTTTGGTGGTGATTTTACAGTTTCCTATAGTATTGTGTGATCTGCAATTAATGACCATTTTACTTCTTCTCCTCCAATTTTGATGTGTATTTCTTTTTCTAGCTTGATTTCTAAGCCTGGGACTTCTGATAGAAGTTAAATACTTAGTATTTAACATAGTATTATACTTTGTTAAATGAAAGTGGTGAGAGTGGGTATCGTATTATTCCTGATTATAAAGGAAAGACTTTCAGTTTTTCACCATTAAGCATGATGGTAGTTGTGAGTTTATCATAAATGGCCCTTATTATGTTGAGATATATTCCCTTTATGCCTACTTTGATGAGAGTTTTTTATCATGAATGGATGTTGGATTTTGTTAATTGCTTTTTCTGCATTTATTGAGATGATCATGTGATTTTTATCCTTCTTTTTGCTAGTGTGGTATATCATGTTGATTGATTTGTGAATGTTAAACCATCATTGCATACTTGGAATAAATTCCAGTTGATCATGGTGTATGATCATTTTTATATACTGCTGAATTTGATTTGGTAAAATTTTTGAGGATTTTTGCATCTATGTTCATCAGAGATACTGGCCTGTAATATTCATTTTTTGTAACATTTTTGTCTGATTCTGGTATCAGGGTAATTATGGCCTCATAGATTATATTTAAGGTTTCCAACTTCTTAAACTTCTTGGAATAGTTTGAGGATAGGTGTTAGCTCTCCTTTATATGTTTGATAGAATTGCCCTATAAAGCCATATAGTACTAGAGTTTTGTCTGCTGAGAGTTTTTTTTTTAATTACATTTTTTATTACAAATTCAATTTCACTACTAGTGAACAGTCTGTTCAGATTATCTATTTATTCCTGATTCAGCCTTGGAAGTTTCTGTGTTTCTAGAAATTTGTCTATTTAATCTAGGTTGTCCAATTTGTTGCCATGTAACTGTAGTATTTTTTATGAGTTTTCATATTTCTGTGATATTTGTTGATATTTCTCTTTTTTCATTTCTTATTTTATTTATTTTTGTCATGTCTCTTTTCATCTTGATTAGCCTAGCTAAAGGTTTATTAATTTTATCTTTAAAAATATCTTTATCTTTATCTACTCTTGGTTTTATTGATCTTTTCCATTTTTATGGGCTCTATTTTATTTATTTTCTCTTGGATCTTTATTATTTCCTTCCTTCTGCCAAATTTGGGCTTTGTTTGTTCTTTTTTTTCTAATTTCTATAGATTGTTTATTTGAAATTGTTCTTGTTTCTTTAGGTCAGCCTAAATTGCTGTAAGCTTCCCTCTTATAATTGCTTTTGTTGCATACCATAAATTTTGGAAAATTGTGTTTCCATTTTCATTTGTCTCAAGGTATCTTCTCATATCCCCTTTGTTTTCATTGTTCATCTATTGAGTTTTTTTTTTAGTAGCATGTTATTTAGTCTCCATGTGTTTGTGCTTTTCCCATTTTTCTTTAACCAATTTCTTGTTTCATAGTGTTGTATTTGGGAAAAAATGGTATAATTTCTATCCTGTTAAACTTATCAAGACTTGCTTTTTCAGCTTAGAATCTGATTTATCCTAGAGTTACATGCACACTTAAAAAGAAATCTATTAAGTCCAAGTGGCCTTTTGCATCATTTGCTGCTGCTGCTAAGTCGCTTCAGTCATGTCTGACTCTGTGTGACCCCATAGACAGAAGCCCACCAGGCTCCCCCATCCCTGGGATTCTCCAGGCAAGAACACTGGAGTGGGTTGCCATTTCCTTCTCCAATGCATGAAAGTGAAAAGCGAAAGTGAAGTCGCTCAGTCGTGTCCGACTCTTAGCGACCCCATGGACTGCAGCCTACAGGGCTCCTCCATCCATGGGATTTTCCATCATTTAGGACCACTCATAGTGAATTTCTCTCTGGATGATTTGTCCATTGATATAACTGGGGTGTTAAATTCCCCTACTAGTTGTAATGTTATCAATTCTCTTTATGTCTGTTAATTTTGATTTATGAATTTAGGTGTTCCTGTATTGAATGTATATATGTTAATAAGTGTAATATCCTCTTCTGGTATTGATCCTTTTATCATTATATAATGACATTCTCTGTCTTTTGTTATTGTTTTACTTAAAGTCTATTTTGTCTGATATTAGTATTGCTACCCTTGCTTTCTTGTTGCTTCTGTTTGCATGAAATACTTTGTCCATCCCCTCATTTTCTGTCTGCGTGTGTCCTAGCTCTGAAAAAAATCAGCTGATAACTTTATGCAGGTTCCTTTGTCAACTGACCCTGTTTTTCTCTTGCTGCCTTTAGAATTTCCTCCTAATATTTAACTGTAGTCATTTTAATTATGATATGTCTTGGTGTGGGACTGTTTCTGTCCCCGTTGTTTGAGACCCTCTGTACTTTCTGCACCTGGGCTTCTGTATCCTTCAGCTTTGGGAGAATTTCAGCCATAATCTCTTCAAATAGATTTTTGACCATTTCTCTCTTTTCTCCTTCTGAGACAGTTATAATGTAAATGTTGGTACATTTAATGTTTTCCCACAGACCTCTTAAAATGTTTTAATTTTTTTTAATTTGTTTTTTTCTATAGTTTTGATTGCCTTGGAAACAAACCAAGATCATTCTGTCATTTTGAGGTTGCACCCAACTACTGCATTTCAGACTCTATAGATCTAGTAGAGACCTAGTAGAAGCAAAAGAGATGGAAATAATACACGGAAGAACTGTACAAAATAGTTCTTAATGACCTGGATAACCATGATGGTGTGGTCAGTCACCCACAGCCAGACATTCTGGAGTGTGAAGTCAAGCGGGCCTTAGGAAACACAGCTGTCAATAAAGCTAGTGGATGTGATGGGAATTCCATCAGTAGAGCTATTTACAATTCTAAAAGATTTTATCAAAGTGCTGCACTCAATATGTCAGCAAATCTGGAAACCCCAGCAATGGCCACAAGACTGAAAAAGGTCAATCTTCATCTTAATTCCCAAGAAGGGCAGTGTTAAAGAATGTTCCAACCACCCGACAGTCACACTTATCTCCCTTGCTAGTAAGGGTATGCTCAGAATCCTACATGCTAGGTTTCAGCATTATGTGAACTGAGAACTTCCAGCCATCCAAGCTGGGTTTAGAAAAGGCACAGAGGAACCAGAGATCAAATTTCCAACATTTGCTGGATCATAGAGAAAGCAGGGGATTCCAGAAAAACATCTACCTCTGTTTCATCAACTACACTAAAGCCTTTGACTATGTGGAACATAACAAACTGTGGAGAGCTCCTGAAAAGATGGGAATACCAGACCATCTTACCTGTCTCCTGAGAAACCCACATGTGCATCAGGAAGCAACAGTTAGTATTCTGTATGGAACAACTGACTGGTCCAGGGTTGAGAAACAAGTACAACAAGGCTGTTTGTTGTCACCCTGTTTATTTAAATTATACACTGAGCAAATCATGAGAGATGCCAGGCTGGATGAGTTACAAGCTGAAAGCTGGAAGGAGAAAGATCAACAACCTTACATAGGCTGATGTTACCATTCTAATGGCAGAAAGTGAAGAGGAACTAAAGAGCCACTTGATGAGGGTGAAGGAGGAGAGTGAAAAAGCGGGCTTAAGACTAAATATTAAAAAAAAAAAACTAAGATCATAGCATTCAGTCCCATAACTTCATGACAAATAGAGGGAGAAAAGTTAGAAGCAGTGACAGATTTCCTCTTCTTAAGCTCTAAAATTATACAAATAGTGTCTGCACATAAAATTAGAAGACAATTGCTTCTCTGCAGGAAAGCTATGGCAAACTTAGACAGTGTGTTGAAAAGCAAAGACATCACTTTGCTGACAAATGTCCATATGGTCAAAGCTATGATCTTTCCAGTAATCCTGTATTGCTGTGAGAGCTGGACTGTAAAGAAGGCAGAGCACCAAAGAATTGATGCCTTGGACGTGTGGTGCTGGAGAGTCCCTCCAACAGCAAGGAGATCAAACCAGTCAATCTTAAAGGAAATCAACCCTGAATACTCATTGGAAGGACTGATGCTGAAGCTCCAATATTGTGGTCACTTGATGTGAATAGCCAACTCATTGGAAAAAATCCCTGATGCTGGAAAAGATTGAGAACAGAAGGAGAAGAGGGCGTCAGAGGATGAAATGGCTGGATGGCATCACCGACGCAATGGACATGAACTTGGGCAAACTCTGGGAGATTGTGAGGGACAGGGAAGCCTGACTTGCTACAGTCCATGGGATTGCAAAGAGTTGGACCCAACTGGGTGACTGAAAAACAACAGTACAGTTTTGATTGGGTGATTTTTGTCATTCTGTCTTCCAGATCACTTATGTATTCTGCTGAATCACTTAGTCTGTTCTTGATTCTTTCTAGTGTGTTTTTCACTTTAGTTATTGTATTCTCAAGTTCCAAAATAGACTAGTTCTTTTTTTTTTTTTCCTGGCCTTGTGAAAATTCTTGCTGTGTTCATCTAATCTTTTCCCTAATTCAGTTAGCAGTCTTATAACTAATTCTTTACCAGATAAGTTGTTTCTGTTTCATTGGTTGCTTTTTCATAGGTGTTCTCTTATCTCTCAGGTGGGACCAATTCCTCTGTCTTCTCATTTTGCTCAACTTTGTCTGTCTCTCTGAAATTAGATGAAACAACTATCTTTTGCAATCTTGACGTAATCTCATGTGGGAGCATCCCTATACCTTCTGCATGTGCCGAGTGGCCTTAGGGGGAGAGCTGGGCTTTACATGATCCCAAGTCACATCTTACCTCGGTGTGTGCTGGCAGCTAGTCACTTTGGTAAGAAGTGAGACTGAAGAAGGGTGAGCTAGGGCAGGAACCAGATGTTAAGCTGCGTTTTCCCCATTCAGTGGCTGTCACCAGGCTCAAGGGGATGGGTGGGGGTGGTCTCAAGGAGCTGGAGCAGAGCCCTGAGGGTCAGATGCATCCTGTGTTTTTTTTTCTTTAAGAGTGAGCTCTTCTCATCCAAGCACCAAAAACTCTTAACCCCAGAGGGGAGCAGCGCTAGAGCAAATAGCACCTATATGAGCTTTTGGCACGTGATGGGGTGCAGGTTGTGGGAGTTTGGCTGGAGAAAGGCTCTGGGGCTTCTCCAGATACACTGCCTGTGCGAGTGCCAGTAAGGGTTGCCCCCACCCTGCCCAGATGCCATCTGGGGTCTAAGCTACCTCCATTTCTCACAGCTGAGCTCTCTTTCCTCAGTCTTGGCAGCCCCGGCTCCAGCACAGAGCTGCAATATGAAGAAACGGGGACTGGAGTGTTCCCTCAGCTCAGACTGGGACACACACCAGGGCATTTGTGGAAAACCAGTCATCCATCCTCACGATTTTAATACCCCCATCTCCTCCTTGCCTCAGGAGCAAGCGAGGGTACACACACTCCTCCTGAATGAAGTCTAGTCTTCCTACTATTAGTTGTTCCTAAAAGTCCTCCTGTTAGGCTCACCAGCCTTCCAATCAGCCAAGGGGATGGTCTTTCCTATACGGGATCCCAGGACTGGGATGCCCAATATATCTTTCAAACTGCTCACGCCTCCAGGAAGATCTCTATGCATTTAATGTCCTTTTTTCTCTGAGCTCCCTCCCCGAGATGCAGATCCCAACCTGATCATTTTTCCTTCCTTCTTTCCTACCTGATTCCATGTGAATCTCTCTTACAACCTCATTTGTACAGGAATCTTTCTGCCAGTCTCCAGTTTTCAGTGAGAATTGTTCCACTAGTAGATGTATTTTTGACATATTTGTGAGGGAAGGCGAGTTCTGCATCCTCCAACTCTGCCATTTTGATTTCCTCCAACAATTACATTAAAGACATTGATTTCATACATACATAATGAATTTCATACATTCCATGAAAAAGCCATATCATTCCAGATATTTATATCTTCCGTGATTTCAAATTCCTTATTCTTAGAAATTTGTATGATTTTGATACTATTTGTTTATTATTTGGTACTGGAAATATATTAAAAATGTGTATATTTATTTTATAACAATTTTATATTGAAAAGGCTTTGCTAAATTCAAATATTAAATATGACAGTTTGTAGATTCTTTTGGATTTTCTATATATATATTCATGTCTTCTTAAAAGCAATTTTGTTTCTTTCTTTCTAATATTTGCACTTTAATTTCTTTCTCTTGCTCTTCTGTCCTGGATATAACCTCCAGAATAATGTTGAATAGAGTAGAAATGGTGATAGTGGACATTCTTTCTTTGTCCCAAACTCAAGGAGAGAGGAGACATTCAATATTTAACACTACTTATGAGCTTAGCTGCACATTTTTTATATATATTCTTTATCAGGTCAAGGATGCTCCTTTCTACTCCCAGTTTCCTGTGAGTACATCTTATGAATACGGGTTGAATTTTATCAAATGCTTTTTCTGTATATATTGCAATGACATTTTTTTCCCTTTCTGTTAATGCAATGAATTAAACTGATTTTTTTATTTTTGATTTTTTTTTAATGTTCAGCTGACCTTGCAGTCCTTGCATAAACCTCATTCAGTCATGATTTATTACCCTTTTCACATTTCCTGGATTCAATTTGCTAATCTTATTCACATTTATTTTCATAAGAGATATAAGCCTCTAATTTTACCTCCTTTTCATGTTATTTTTAGGTTTTGGTGTTGGGATTATATTGGACTCATGAAGCAAGAACTGTTGTCTCTTTTGAGAATCTCTTAAAGAGTTTGTTTGGTTGATACATTTTTTTTCTTTAAATATTTGGAAGAATTTCCCAGTCAGGTTGTCTTCTTCCTGGAGTTTTCTTTGTAAGAAGGATTCAGTTTCTTTTAATAGATAAAAAGCCTTGAGATGATTCAATTACTTCTTATGTCATTGTGGTGAGTTATGTTTTTCAATATAATTTTTCATTTAAAGTTTTATACCTATTCTTTTTAATTATTTTTTAATATAAATTTAATAATGTACAAAATATACTTTATTATATTTTTAGTTAACATCATATATCATAAATATGTGATAACAAATTTTTTTATTTTTAGTAATAATTGTTTTATTTCTGTTATTTCTTGATCAATTTTTCTAGATGTTAATAAAATTTTACAGAAATATTCAAATGTGCAACTTGAGAACCAGGGTTCTCCAGTAACACAGAGTAAATAAGGAATGTAAAAAAAAGAGATTTATCATAAGGAATTGGCTTTCAGGATTACAGAGGCTGAGGAATCCCAAGAAGAACCACTCTTGGTATCAAAATCTAGTAAGGGTTCTCCAGAGAGACAGAACTGGTAGGAAATGGCTCACGTGATTATGGAGGCTGGGAAGTCCAGTTATTTGCAGTCAGCAATCTGGAGATCAAAGAGACTTGGTGTCGTATTTCCAGTCTTAGTCCAAAACCCTGAGAAACAGAACTTACGATGAAAGTTCCAGTTTGAGTTCAAATGTGAAGGCAGGATATCCCAGCTTGAAGACTGTCAGAGAGAGAAATAATACGCTATTACTCAACCGTTTTGTTCTATTAAGGCCTTTACAAAATTAAAGGCCCACCCAGTTTGGGAAAGGCAAATCTGCTTTATTTAGTCTACTGTTTCAAATGTTAATCTCATCCAGAAACATCCCTCACAGACACACCCAAAATAATGTTTACCCACGTATCTGGGCACCCTGTGGTCCAGTCCAGTTGACACATTAATTGTCACCATATGACTTCTGGCTTTGTCAATATTCTTGATCGTGCCTTTGCTTTCCACTTCAGTTACTTTTCTTTTTCTGTTCGCATAGCCTTCTTTCTTATTTGCAGTTATTTTTCTACCCCTTAAAATAAAAGTTTGATCATAGATTGTCAACTATCCTTCTAATATATACATTTACAGCTCATATTTTCCCTTTAAATACTGTTTTATCTATGCCCTATACATTTCAATATGTTATATTTTCATTATTATTCAGTTCAGAATATCTTATCATTTCAATTGCGTTTTTACCATTTGGCTCAGTGAGTTATATTGAAATGTACTGCTTCAAAATTTGAAATTTCCAGATTTGGGGAGATTTTCTAGCTGTATTTCTTATATTGATTGATAATTTATTTCCAGTATGGCAAGAGAACATAATTTGTTATGTTTTCAATCCTTTAATATTCCAAAGATTTTTTTATAGCTCAGTATCAACTATCTTTTGTTCAATGTTCCATGGCCACTTTAAAAATTTATGTCTTCTTCCTTATGTCAGTTATGTTAGGTTGTTTGTTCAAATTATGTATATCTTTACTAATTTTTTCTACTTGCCAGTATCTTAAACTCTGATTGTGAATTTGTCTATTTCTTCTAATATTTCTGCCAATTTTTGATTAATACAACTTAAAACTTTGTTACTATCAGCACATAAGTTTAGAATTATATTTTCTTCTTTTCATTATGAAATAATCTTTGGCCTTAAAGTCTAAATTTTCTGATATGAGTATAGTCACCCTAGCTTCCGTGAGTTAATCTGTCTTATTATATATTTATTCTTTAACCTTCTCCCTATCTATATGCTTATATTTAAAGTTTGTCTCTTGTAAATAGGATACAGTTGAGTCTTATTTTCTTAAATACAATCTAATAATCTTTGCCTTCTCATTGGAGTTTTTTTTACCACTTATATTTTCCTACTACTAATTTGATTCTGCTGTCTCTGTTTTTTATGTATTCTCTTTATCCCACCTGTCTGCTTTATTTCTCCTTTCCTGTATTAATCAAATACTTTTAAAAATTCTTTTTTACCTACTTTATCTAACTTTAGTGTTGTAGTTAGAATATTTTGTATTTTTCTTTTAGTGGTTAACTTAGAGTTAAAATATGGATGCTTAACATATTGCAGTCTTTCTTAAATTCAGATATTTAGCATTTCTCAAATAATACAAGAACACTGAAGAAATGTAACAACATTTAATCCCTCCCATGTTTTGTACAATTAATATGATATTTCTATATGAGATATAAACACCATAATACATTATTACTTTAGTTTTAAACAGCTAGTATTCTTTTATATTTATCAACATAGTTACATTTCTAGTGATTTTCATTCTCTAACTTCTTTGTTTCCATTTGTGATTACCTTAAGATGTATTCTCTGTTTTCTTCTCTGGGACTGCTTTTTCTCAAATGACTTCATTTACTAATTTTTATTGTATACCAGCAACAAATTTCCATAGCACTGTTTGTCTGAGAACATTTTAATTTTGCTTCTTTTTTAAAAAAATTAAGATATAAGTGATGTATAACACTATATTAGTTTCAGGTATACAACATAAAGATTCAATATTTGTATAGATTGCAAAATAATTGCTACAATAAATCTATCTACTATCCATAACAACACATACCTACACTTTTTTTCTTATGATGACATTTAAGATTTACTCTCTTAGCAACTTTCATATACACAAAATAGGATTTTTAACTCTGGTCTCTGGAGAAGGAAATGGCAACCCACTCCAGTACCCCTGCCTGGAAAATTCCATGGACTGAGGAGCCTGGTGGGCTACAGTCCATGGGGTCACAAAGAGTCGGACACGACTGAGCGACTTCACCTCACCTCCCATTTTAAGTTTTAAGTTGTATTGTCACCATTACTTATATATTTTATAATTGGAAGTTTGTACCTTTTAACCACCTTGACCTGTTTTGACCACTCCCCAACCATCAATCTGTTCTCTAAATTTATGAGTTTGATTTGTTTGTTTGTTTTTAGATTCCATCTAAAAACATCCAGATAAGTGACACCATACAGTATTTGTTCTCCTCTGACTATCTGATTTATTTCACTTAGCATAATGCCCTCAAGATCCGTTTATGTTCTCACAAACGGCAAAATTTCATTCCTTTTATGGCTGGATATTATTCCAGTGCATGTATAAGTACCACAACTTCTTTATCCATTTACCCATCAATAGATACTTAGTTTGTTTCTGTATCTTGGTTATTATCAATAAGCTGCAGTTGTGGTACAGATATTTTTTGAGTTAGTATTTTTGTTTCCTTTCAATATATTCCCAGAAGTGGAATTTCTGGATCATATGATAGTTCTATTTTTAATTTTGTGAGAAATCTCCATACTGTTTTCCATAGTGGCCATACCAATTTACATTCCCTCCAACAGTGTACAAGTGTTCCCTTTTCTTCACACCCTCGCTAACACTTGCTATTTCTTCTCTTTTTAAAATACTCATTCTAACAGATGAGAGATAAAAATCTCATTCTGGGTTTGATTTGCATTTCCCTGATAATGTTGAGCACCTCTTCACAGGCCTGCTTACCTCTGCCTGTCTTCTTTAGGAAAATGTCTATATCCTCTGCCCATTTTTAAATTTTTCTTGTTATTGTTTGAGTTCTTTATATACTTTAGGTATACTACGTCAGGTATATGATTTGCAAACATTTTCTCCCATTCACTAGGTTGCCCTTTAATTTTGTTGATGGTTTCCTTTGCTATGTCCAAACTTTGTAGTTTGATATAGTTCCATTTGTTTGTTTTTACTTTTTTTGCCTTTGCTTTTGACATCAAGTCCAAAAAAACCACCCCCAAGACCAAAATAGAGAAGCTTATGGCCTCTGTTTTCTTCTAGTTTTATGGTTACAGGTCTTAAGCTCTTTAATATATTTTGAGTTAATTTTTATTTATAGTGTAAAACAGAATTCCAGTTTTATTCTTCTGCATGTGGCTGTCCAGTTTGCCCAGCACAATTTATTGAAGAGAGAGTCCTTTTCCTGTTGTGTAGTAGTTCCCGCTTATCTGCAGGGAATACAGTTGAAGACCCTCGGCGGATATCTGAAACCAAGGATAATACCAAACTCAAACAGGCATACCTTGGCGATAATATATGTTCAGTGCCAGAGGACTACAATAAAGTGAAAATCACAATAAAGAGGGTCACACCATTTTTGTTCCCCAGTGCAGTTATGTTTACACTATGCTGTAGTCTATTAAGTCTGCAATAGTATTATGTCTAAATAAAGCTATGTATTTACCTTAATTAAAAACTTTATTGCTAAAAAATAAAATGCTAACCATCAACTGACAATGCAGGGTTGCCACAAACCTTCAATATGTGAAAAACACAGAATTCACAAAGCATAATAAAATGAGGAATGTCTGTACACACCATTTTTTCTTATACATGCTTATATATAATAAAGTTTAGTTTATAAATTATCCACTGCTGCTGCTGCTAAGTCACTTCAGTTGTGTCCAACTCTGTGTGACCCCATAGACAGCAGCCCACCAGGCTCCCCTGTCCCTGGGATTCTCCAGGCAAGAACACTGGAGTGGGTTGCCATTTCCTTCTCCAATGCATGAAAGTGAAAAGTGAAAGTGAAGTCGCTCAGTCATGTCCAACTCTTAGCGACCCCATGGACTGCAGCCTACCAAGCTCCTCCATCCATGGGATTTTCCAGACAAGAGTACTGGAGTGGGGTGCCATTGCCTTAGATTATGCACAGTAAAAGAAAATTCAAATTATAGGCATCACTATGCTTGCACTTAAGGGTAATGTTAAGTAAAATAAGAACTACTTGAACACAAGCACTGCAGCACCACCACAGTAGACCTTATAATGAAGACAGCTACCAAGTGGCCACTAGACAGGTAGCTTACATAGTGTGGATATGCTGGACAAAAATATGACTCGCATCTTTGGAGGATGGTGCAAATTTTCATTGTGAGTACATAACTGCTTTCAATTGAAAACTTATGAATTGTTGATTTCTGAATTTTCTGTTTAATATTTAGATTTATAGAATTTAATGATAATTTTATATCCTGAAACTTTACTGAATTATTTATTGGTTCTAACAGGTTTATGCTTTCCTGTTCTTTACTTCCCCTGGTGACTCAGAGGGTAAAGCATCTGCCTACAATGTGGGAGACCAGAGTTCAATCCCTGGGTCAGGAAGACCCCCTGGAGAAGGAAATGGCAACCCACTTCAGTACTCTTGCCTGGAAAATCCCATGGACGGAGGAGCCTGGTAGGCTACCATCCATGGGGCCGCAAAGAGTCGGACACAACTGAGCAATTTCACTTCACTTTAACAGGGTTATGGTGAAATCTTTAAATTTAAGTATACAATATGTTATCAGCAAATAGTGAGTTTTACTGCTTCTTTTCTGATTTGGAATGAATTTTCTTTCTTTTCTTACCGAACTTCTCTGGCTAGAATTTTTAATACTATGTTGAATAAAGGTGAAGAGAGGGAGCATTCTTGTCTTGCTAATCTTGGAGGAAAAGGTTTCAACTTTTCACCATTGAGTATGTACTTCACTTTGAAGGGTGTTTTAACAATGTAGAATTCACAATGCACAGGAGTTTTTTTTAGCAATTTATTTTTTTCCCTTAAGTCATTTGCAAGTATTTATTTAGGTAGGAGATCATAAAATATAGTTTTATAATGTACACAAGAAAAAACACATTTGAATGAATACAAAATAAAATGACAGGAGGTAACAGAATCTTTTAGCACTTTAAAAGAATGTCATTTCATTGTTTTGTGATTTCTATAGTACTGTTGAAAATTTAGCCATCAACTTTGATTTTCATCTTTTAAAAGCAATTTATACCTGCCCAGTTGACTTTATGATTGTTTTCCTATTATTTTTGGTTTGTTGGCAACTTGAATATGATGTTCCTAGTCATGACTTTCTTTATATTTACTCTGCTTAAGGTTCACTAAGTTCCCTTAAACTGTAAGTTGATCTCTTTCATCAATTTTTTTGGAAAAAAATGACTCACTATTAGTTGTCAAATATTGCTCTGTCCGGTGCTCTTCCCTCTTTCCCTCTGAGACTATAATAACATTAATATTAGGACATTTGAATGGATTACATACGTTTCCTGCCCTCTGTTCTCTTTGTTTCCTTTTGTTATTACCATAATTGATTTGACCTATCTCTGAGTTTAACTGGTCCAGCCTAACTGGCATTCAAATCTTCAACTTGGAAGAAAATTCTTATATTAGTTGTTCAATTATTGCTTCTATCAGTTGCATATCCTTCTAAAATGCTTATTTTTATGATATGTATTCTGAATCCATTATATAAGCCTTCTGTCCTTTCTCTTTCAATTTCCAACTCTTCATACTTTTATGGTAAGTTTTGAAATACTTCTTCCAAATTGCCTTCAAAGCCATTAATTTGAATCTCAATTAATGTGACCATCCTCTCCTACACATTATTTACTCATTTGTAGATGCCCTTGGCCAGCTTCCCAGGTGGCTCAGTGGTAAAGAATCTGCGGGAGACAGGGATTCGATCTCTAGGTCAGGAAGACGCCCTAGAGAAGGAAACGGTAACCCATGCAAGCATTCTTGCCTGGACTATTCCATGGACAGAGACTGGAGGGCTGCAGTCCATGGGGTTGCAAAGAGTCAGACACAGCTGTGAGACTTTCACTTTTCAATGATGTATTATCATTTTTCATAGTTACTGATTTATTTGCTAATATATTTTAAGGATTTTTATATCTATGTTATGGGGGATATTGATCTTTAGCTTGTTTTCCTCACAATGTCACATCAACTTTTGGACTCATAAAAAAAGTTGAGAAGTATTCTGGCCTCTCCATTTTCCAATAGAGTTTGTGTAGGCTTGGTATTATTTCTTCCTTACGTATTTGATCAAATTAAGCAGTGAAATCACCTTAACTTTGATTTGGGGGCATGTAGGAGGTGGGCATAATTCAATTATAGGGTGAATTCAATTTCTTTAATAAGTATAGGAAATTCAGGTTATCTATTCTGCTTAGAATACAGTTCATAATCATAATCTCTTATTATCCTTTTAACATCTGTAGAATCTGCAGTAACTTCCTCTCTTCTATCCCTGATGTTGGTAATTTATATCTTGTCTTTTTTTACTTGATTTGTCTATTTAGAGCTTATCAGTTTTGCTGATATTCTCAAAGACCTAGATATTGGCTTGTTTTATTTGTTCATTTTCTATTTCACTAGTTTCTGCTTTGTTCATCTTTTTTTTTTTTTTCAATCTCATTTCTGTTTCTGCCCTAGTTTGAATTGTGTCTATCACATATATTTTCTTCTACAAAATCTACTTTGTCTTAATCCTCTGCAGTAAATTTTCCATTTCAGATATTGTATTTTTCACTTTTAGAAGTACCATTTGTCATTTTTATATCTTCTATTTCTCTCCTCATTTTATTCATGATTTCCTTTAAATTCTACAGCTGTTTTTAAGTCTGTGTCTTATATTCTTACCATTCCTATCATTTTCAAAGTTGTTTCTATTGATGAAATTTTCTCTCTGTTTCTGCCTCATCACATCTAGTAATTTTCTTAAATACTAAATATTGTGAAATTTACATTTAAATACTGGAGTATGTTTTGTTCCTTCAAGAGTGCTGGGCTCTGTTTTGGATTTACAGTTAAATTACAAATTAGTTGGCATACCTGGTCCTCTGAAGGACTATTTTTAAAAATTCTTAGCATAGATCAAAAGTTATCTTTATGCTGGAGCTACATTTTTTTCTAATATTAATGCAAGATCCTTCTGGGATTTTACTGAATGCCCTGAGAATTGGACAAGGACAGTCCAATCTGGCTAGTCAGAACTCAGATATCTTCCAAATCTATGTGAGTTCTTGGAGTTGTTATGTAGTTTCACTCTATTGATATAACAGAGTGAAGGGGACTCTTAACGCAAATTTCTAGAGCTCTTCTCTGCTTGGTTCTTTCTCATCTGGTACCCTGATTCCCCTCCCATGCCCCGAATTCTGATCATTGTCTCCCCAACTCAGTGAAATTACCGTATTGTGCTGGGAAGGCCCTCCATGTGCTGTGGTCTGGAAAATCCCGAAGGCAACAGTACAAGGTGATTGAAGGGCTCACCAATTTTATCTGCATTTCTCCCTGCTGCAGCCTGTGGCCCACAGTTAGAAGACTATTGTTCATAAATTTTATTCTGTTTTCTGGCTGTTCACTATGGGAAGATAAGTTAGTTTTAGTTACTACATTATCACTGCAACAGATATCCCATCCACTAACTTACTTAGTTTGAAATGTACGGTTTGGGCCTTTATACTTCATTTAGATCTCTTTTTGTGTAGGTAGGTCAACTTTACTTTCTTCAAGCACATTTATTATTTTTTGTTCATGTTGTCCTTCTGCCTAGTTCATTCATCCTACCCGGTTACTGGGAGATCTTTCTTGAAATACTGGCTGTCTGAGCCCTTCTGCCAGTGTTCAGTTGGTATTCCGTGGGAACTGTTCCTCATGTAGAAGTATTTTCTATGTATTTGTGGACGGAGGTGAGCTCCACGTGCTTCTATTCTGTCCTCTTGATTGGAGCACCCATCTGCCTATTTCAGTGGTTCTGATTCACTGGACATATGATCTGTTTTTGATGTATCTTTTCTCAGGCTTTTGGACCCATTGAAATATTACTACTGTTATTATTATTATTGTTTCATATGTTTATGAATTGCTGGGCTGGATAAATCACAAGCTGGAATAAAGATCTCCAGGAGAAATATGAACAACCTCAGATATGCAGATGATACCACTTTAACAGCAGAAAGTGAACAGGAACTAAAGAGCCTCTTGATGAAGGTGAAAGAGGAGAGTCAAAAAGATGGCTTAAAACTCAACATTCAAAAAAATAAGATCATGGCATCTGGCCCCATCACTTCATGGCAAATAGATGGGGAAACAATGGAAAGAGTGACAGACTTTATTTTCTTGGGCTCCAAAATCACTGCAGATGGTGACTTCAGCCATGTAATTTAAAGACACTTGCTTCTTGGAAAATAGCTATGTCAACCTAGAAAGTGTTTTAAAAAGCAGAGCCATCAATTTGCTGACATAGGTCCATAAAGTCAAAGCTATAGTTCTTCCAGTAGTCATGTGTAGATATGAGAGTTGGACCATAAAGAAGGCTGAGCATTGAAGAATTGATGCTTTCGTACTGTGATGCTGGAGAAGACTCGAGAGTCCCTTGAACAGCAAGATCAAACCAGTCAATCCTGAAGGAAATCAGTCCTGAATATTCACTGGAAGGATTGATGCCAAAACTCCAATACTTTGGCCACCTGATGCAAAGAGCCAACTCACTGAAAAAGATCGTGATGTTGGGAAAAATTGAGGGCAAGAGGAAAATGGTACGACACAGGATGAGATGATTGGATGGCATCACTGACTCAATGGGCATGAGTTTGAGGAAACTCAGTGAGATAGCAGAGGACAGAGAAGCCTGGCATGCTTCAATCCATGGGGTCTCAAAGAGTTGAACATGACTTAGTGACTGAACAACAACAATGTTTGTATTCTTGTTGTTGACTACTCGTTAGGGCTTGTGGTTGCTGGTTACGCTAAGAAGCAGCACGTCCCCCAAAGAGTTGAGAGTAAAAGTGACCCCTATCATGGGCTCTAGACTGTTGCTAAGAAACCAGTGGGAGTCTCCCTTGCCCTCACTCCTGCAAGTTCAAGGCTAGGAACTCAGCCACATCTCCACTGAAGGCCAGTGAGCCCAGTTACATTCATGAAGTATAGCTAAGCTTACCTTCCTCCTATAACCTTGATCCGCAATGCTTATCAGTTTAGTAATATCCCCGGGTCTCTCACTTTACAGTCCTTTTTCCAATTCCCTCTCTAAGTGCTTACTGAGCTCACTGGGAAAGAAGGCCCTCATTAGTGTTCTCTGCTAATGTTCCCACAAAACCAACAGTTTCATTAAACCCAATAAATACTTAACTGAGAAGATGCAGCTAAATCAAACTTGGACAAGGAAGAAAAGGTGACAGTGTGCCTATTGTCATTTCCTTGAATCCCCTCTCAACAGCATTTTTACTTCTAAGACATTTCTTTTTGTCCTTCCCATGGAGCCTCCCCTAGGACTCTTGTCGAAGAGAAAAGTTAAACTGATCAAATAATCCACATTGCTGGCTAATATATTCCTCCAATGAAAGAAATATGCATTTCAGCCATGAACTTTCATAAACAGTAACTTAATCTAAAGACAAGCATCTGTTTACAGGACTTTTGAATATCATGACAAGCTAAAAAGGAAGACATTTTCTGTGTTGTTCCAGTTACAATCATCCTGGAAATGAAACTACTGCATTGTAGGGTAGGAACACATTCAGCTTTATTAAATACTTTACCCCTAGCCCTGTATAACTGTTATTAGCCCACAGTCTGTCTCACTCTTGAGATATTTAGAGTTGTGGAGGGGGCGGTCCTAGGATGGCAGAGGAATAGAACAGGGAGACCACTTTCTCCCCCACAAATTCATCAAAAGAACATTTGAACGTAGAATTGTGGGAACCTGATGTGCAAAATAGTAACTAATTATTACTTTAATTGCCATTATCATTTACCGTTTGGATTACCTATTCTATGAATTTATTATTCCTACTATTTGTAACTTTTTTTTTTTTTTTTTTACCTACTGGTAGGTGGCCTTGGAATTTTCTGGATATAAATCATGTGCTAAAATGTTAAAGAAATCTCTAAATTTGTGGGTTGTCTCTTGGATTAAAGTTTTTAATGTTAAGTTATAATATTTATCAATAAATCCCTTACATTAGTGCCTTTTGTTTTTGTTTTTATGTGTTCTTGTTTAAGAAGTATTCTCCTAATCTAAGACCATGAAGTTTTTGTTTGGTTTTCTTGGTTTTGGTTTGCTCTTCAAATATAAGATATGAATTCATCTCCATCTGGGATTTATTTTTGTATGGCATGAGATAGGGATATAATCCAGGTATTTAGTCATTTTCTCCTTAAGAACCAAGCTTATAGCTCCATTTATTAAATCCTCTCTTCACTGATTGCCCACAATTTATACCAAATTCCTCTCTATGTTTCTGTGCTCTTGTCTGTCCATCCTTGAGTTGACCTCAGAGATAAATGTTTTGTTATTAAGGGGACAAGCTGGATCATGGAAAAAGCAAGAGAGTTCCAGAAAAACATCTATTTCTGCTTTATTGACTATGCCAAAGCCTTTGACTATGTGGATCACAACAAACTGTGGAAAATTCTGAAAGAGATGGGAATACCAGACCACCTGACCTG